>NC_058513.1:19812212-20042212 GCF_020382885.2 Scatophagus argus | reverse complement strand
ACCACCTTCCTAGCCCAAGTTATTCCAGTAAAAGGAGGATGGCAAATTTTGCCATCCTGCTTTTATCCCCTTAGTCTACCCTAACCCTAACCCTAACCCTACCCCTAACCCTAACCCTAACCCTAACCCTAACCCTAACCCTAACCCTACCCTAACCCTAACCCTAACCCTGCTTTTATCCCCTTAGTCTAACCCTAACCCTAACCCTTATGGGGGGACAGGCTAATCTTAATTCCTAACCCCTAACCCTAACCCTAACCCTAAGTGGCATATTTTCACCCGCACTAACACTATAACCCTAATGGAGCATCCTCTAAGAACCAAGTGCAAAACAGCATGCTAACCCTAACCCTAACACACACACAGACACACACAGACTCACACACACACACAAAGACGCACACTCACAAAGAGACACGCACACACAGAGACACACAATCTCATACACACACACACACTCAGCCATAGAAACAAACCACGATTTGGAATTTGCCGTATCTCCGGAATTGTATGTCGTACAAACTCGTGGCCACATTTGGGGGGGTAGGACTTGGTTTCATCTCTCTACCACCTTCCTAGCCCAAGTTATTCCAGTAAAAGCAGGATGGCAAATTTTGCCATCCTGCTTTTATCCCCTTAGTCTACCCTAACCCTAACCCTAACCCTACCCCTAACCCTAACCCTAACCCTAACCCTAACCCTAACCCTAACCCTAACCCTAACCCTACCCTAACCCTAACCCTAACCCTGCTTTTATCCCCTTAGTCTAACCCTAACCCTAACCCTTATGGGGGGACAGGCTAATCTTAATTCCTAACCCCTAACCCTAACCCTAACCCTAAGTGGCATATTTTCACCCGCACTAACACTATAACCCTAATGGAGCATCCTCTAAGAACCAAGTGCAAAACAGCATGCTAACCCTAACCCTAACACACACACAGACACACACAGACACACACACACACACACAGACGCACACTCACAAAGAGACACGCACACACAGAGACACACAATCTCATACACACACACACACTCAGCCATAGAAACAAACCACGATTTGGAATTTGCCGTATCTCCGGAATTGTATGTCGTACAAACTCGTGGCCACATTTGGGGGGGTAGGACTTGGTTTCATCTCTCTACCACCTTCCTAGCCCAAGTTATTCCAGTAAAAGCAGGATGGCAAATTTTGCCATCCTGCTTTTATCCCCTTAGTCTACCCTAACCCTAACCCTAACCCTACCCCTAACCCTAACCCTAACCCTAACCCTAACCCTAACCCTAACCCTAACCCTACCCTAACCCTAACCCTAACCCTGCTTTTATCCCCTTAGTCTAACCCTAACCCTAACCCTTATGGGGGGACAGGCTAATCTTAATTCCTAACCCCTAACCCTAACCCTAACCCTAAGTGGCATATTTTCACCCGCACTAACACTATAACCCTAATGGAGCATCCTCTAAGAACCAAGTGCAAAACAGCATGCTAACCCTAACCCTAACACACACACAGACACACACAGACTCACACACACACACAAAGACGCACACTCACAAAGAGACACGCACACACAGAGACACACAATCTCATACACACACACACACTCAGCCATAGAAACAAACCACGATTTGGAATTTGCCGTATCTCCGGAATTGTATGTCGTACAAACTCGTGGCCACATTTGGGGGGGTAGGACTTGGTTTCATCTCTCTACCACCTTCCTAGCCCAAGTTATTCCAGTAAAAGGAAGATGGCAAAATTTGCCATCCTGCTTTTATCCCCTTAGTCTACCCTAACCCTAACCCTAACCCTACCCCTAACCCTAACCCTAACCCTAACCCTAACCCTAACCCTAACCCTAACCCTACCCTAACCCTAACCCTAACCCTGCTTTTATCCCCTTAGTCTAACCCTAACCCTAACCCTTATGGGGGGACAGGCTAATCTTAATTCCTAACCCCTAACCCTAACCCTAACCCTAAGTGGCATATTTTCACCCGCACTAACACTATAACCCTAATGGAGCATCCTCTAAGAACCAAGTGCAAAACAGCATGCTAACCCTAACCCTAACACACACACAGACACACACAGACTCACACACACACACAAAGACACACACTCACAAAGAGACACACACACACAGAGACACACAATCTCATACACACACACACACTCAGCCATAGAAACAAACCACGATTTGGAATTTGCCGTATCTCCGGAATTGTATGTCGTACAAACTCGTGGCCACATTTGGGGGGGTAGGACTTGGTTTCATCTCTCTACCACCTTCCTAGCCCAAGTTATTCCAGTAAAAGGAGGATGGCAAATTTTGCCATCCTGCTTTTATCCCCTTAGTCTACCCTAACCCTAACCCTAACCCTACCCCTAACCCTAACCCTAACCCTAACCCTAACCCTAACCCTAACCCTAACCCTAACCCTACCCTAACCCTAACCCTAACCCTGCTTTTATCCCCTTAGTCTAACCCTAACCCTAACCCTTATGGGGGGACAGGCTAATCTTAATTCCTAACCCCTAACCCTAACCCTAACCCTAAGTGGCATATTTTCACCCGCACTAACACTATAACCCTAATGGAGCATCCTCTAAGAACCAAGTGCAAAACAGCATGCTAACCCTAACCCTAACACACACACAGACGCACACAGACTCACACACACACACAAAGACGCACACTCACAAAGAGACACGCACACACAGAGACACACAATCTCATACACACACACACACTCAGCCATAGAAACAAACCACGATTTGGAATTTGCCGTATCTCCGGAATTGTATGTCGTACAAACTCGTGGCCACATTTGGGGGGGTAGGACTTGGTTTCATCTCTCTACCACCTTCCTAGCCCAAGTTATTCCAGTAAAAGCAGGATGGCAAATTTTGCCATCCTGCTTTTATCCCCTTAGTCTACCCTAACCCTAACCCTAACCCTACCCCTAACCCTAACCCTAACCCTAACCCTAACCCTAACCCTAACCCTACCCTAACCCTAACCCTAACCCTGCTTTTATCCCCTTAGTCTAACCCTAACCCTAACCCTTATGGGGGGACAGGCTAATCTTAATTCCTAACCCCTAACCCTAACCCTAACCCTAAGTGGCATATTTTCACCCGCACTAACACTATAACCCTAATGGAGCATCCTCTAAGAACCAAGTGCAAAACAGCATGCTAACCCTAACCCTAACACACACACAGACACACACAGACTCACACACACACACAAAGACGCACACTCACAAAGAGACACGCACACACAGAGACACACAATCTCATACACACACACACACTCAGCCATAGAAACAAACCACGATTTGGAATTTGCCGTATCTCCGGAATTGTATGTCGTACAAACTCGTGGCCACATTTGGGGGGGTAGGACTTGGTTTCATCTCTCTACCACCTTCCTAGCCCAAGTTATTCCAGTAAAAGGAGGATGGCAAAATTTGCCATCCTGCTTTTATCCCCTTAGTCTACCCTAACCCTAACCCTAACCCTACCCCTAACCCTAACCCTAACCCTAACCCTAACCCTAACCCTAACCCTAACCCTAACCCTAACCCTACCCTAACCCTAACCCTAACCCTGCTTTTATCCCCTTAGTCTAACCCTAACCCTAACCCTTATGGGGGGACAGGCTAATCTTAATTCCTAACCCCTAACCCTAACCCTAACCCTAAGTGGCATATTTTCACCCGCACTAACACTATAACCCTAATGGAGCATCCTCTAAGAACCAAGTGCAAAACAGCATGCTAACCCTAACCCTAACACACACACAGACACACACAGACTCACACACACACACAAAGACGCACACTCACAAAGAGACACGCACACACAGAGACACACAATCTCATACACACACACACACTCAGCCATAGAAACAAACCACGATTTGGAATTTGCCGTATCTCCGGAATTGTATGTCGTACAAACTCGTGGCCACATTTGGGGGGGTAGGACTTGGTTTCATCTCTCTACCACCTTCCTAGCCCAAGTTATTCCAGTAAAAGGAGGATGGCAAATTTTGCCATCCTGCTTTTATCCCCTTAGTCTACCCTAACCCTAACCCTAACCCTAACCCTAACCCTAACCCTAACCCTAACCCTAACCCTAACCCTACCCTAACCCTAACCCTAACCCTGCTTTTATCCCCTTAGTCTAACCCTAACCCTAACCCTTATGGGGGGACAGGCTAATCTTAATTCCTAACCCCTAACCCTAACCCTAACCCTAAGTGGCATATTTTCACCCGCACTAACACTATAACCCTAATGGAGCATCCTCTAAGAACCAAGTGCAAAACAGCATGCTAACCCTAACCCTAACACACACACAGACACACACAGACTCACACACACACACAAAGACGCACACTCACAAAGAGACACGCACACACAGAGACACACAATCTCATACACACACACACACTCAGCCATAGAAACAAACCACGATTTGGAATTTGCCGTATCTCCGGAATTGTATGTCGTACAAACTCGTGGCCACATTTGGGGGGGTAGGACTTGGTTTCATCTCTCTACCACCTTCCTAGCCCAAGTTATTCCAGTAAAAGGAGGATGGCAAATTTTGCCATCCTGCTTTTATCCCCTTAGTCTACCCTAACCCTAACCCTAACCCTAACCCTAACCCTAACCCTAACCCTAACCCTAACCCTACCCTAACCCTAACCCTAACCCTGCTTTTATCCCCTTAGTCTAACCCTAACCCTAACCCTTATGGGGGGACAGGCTAATCTTAATTCCTAACCCCTAACCCTAACCCTAACCCTAAGTGGCATATTTTCACCCGCACTAACACTATAACCCTAATGGAGCATCCTCTAAGAACCAAGTGCAAAACAGCATGCTAACCCTAACCCTAACACACACACAGACACACACAGACTCACACACACACACAAAGACGCACACTCACAAAGAGACACGCACACACAGAGACACACAATCTCATACACACACACACACTCAGCCATAGAAACAAACCACGATTTGGAATTTGCCGTATCTCCGGAATTGTATGTCGTACAAACTCGTGGCCACATTTGGGGGGGTAGGACTTGGTTTCATCTCTCTACCACCTTCCTAGCCCAAGTTATTCCAGTAAAAGGAGGATGGCAAATTTTGCCATCCTGCTTTTATCCCCTTAGTCTACCCTAACCCTAACCCTAACCCTACCCCTAACCCTAACCCTAACCCTAACCCTAACCCTAACCCTAACCCTAACCCTAACCCTACCCTAACCCTAACCCTAACCCTGCTTTTATCCCCTTAGTCTAACCCTAACCCTAACCCTTATGGGGGGACAGGCTAATCTTAATTCCTAACCCCTAACCCTAACCCTAACCCTAAGTGGCATATTTTCACCCGCACTAACACTATAACCCTAATGGAGCATCCTCTAAGAACCAAGTGCAAAACAGCATGCTAACCCTAACCCTAACACACACACAGACACACACAGACTCACACACACACACAAAGACGCACACTCACAAAGAGACACGCACACACAGAGACACACAATCTCATACACACACACACACTCAGCCATAGAAACAAACCACGATTTGGAATTTGCCGTATCTCCGGAATTGTATGTCGTACAAACTCGTGGCCACATTTGGGGGGGTAGGACTTGGTTTCATCTCTCTACCACCTTCCTAGCCCAAGTTATTCCAGTAAAAGGAGGATGGCAAATTTTGCCATCCTGCTTTTATCCCCTTAGTCTAACCCTAACCCTAACCCTGCTTTTATCCCCTTAGTCTAACCCTAACCCTAACCCTAAGTGGCATATTTTCACCCGCACTAACACTATAACCCTAATGGAGCATCCTCTAAGAACCAAGTGCAAAACAGCATGCTAACCCTAACCCTAACACACACACAGACACACACAGACTCACACACACACACAAAGACGCACACTCACAAAGAGACACGCACACACAGAGACACACAATCTCATACACACACACACACTCAGCCATAGAAACAAACCACGATTTGGAATTTGCCGTATCTCCGGAATTGTATGTCGTACAAACTCGTGGCCACATTTGGGGGGGTAGGACTTGGTTTCATCTCTCTACCACCTTCCTAGCCCAAGTTATTCCAGTAAAAGGAGGATGGCAAATTTTGCCATCCTGCTTTTATCCCCTTAGTCTAACCCTAACCCTAACCCTTATGGGGGGACAGGCTAATCTTAATTCCTAACCCCTAACCCTAACCCTAACCCTAAGTGGCATATTTTCACCCGCACTAACACTATAACCCTAATGGAGCATCCTCTAAGAACCAAGTGCAAAACAGCATGCTAACCCTAACCCTAACACACACACAGACACACACAGACTCACACACACACACAAAGACGCACACTCACAAAGAGACACGCACACACAGAGACACACAATCTCATACACACACACACACTCAGCCATAGAAACAAACCACGATTTGGAATTTGCCGTATCTCCGGAATTGTATGTCGTACAAACTCGTGGCCACATTTGGGGGGGTAGGACTTGGTTTCATCTCTCTACCACCTTCCTAGCCCAAGTTATTCCAGTAAAAGGAGGATGGCAAATTTTGCCATCCTGCTTTTATCCCCTTAGTCTACCCTAACCCTAACCCTAACCCTATGGCAAATTTTGCCATCCTGCTTTTATCCCCTTAGTCCTAACCCTAACCCTAACCCTAAGTGGTATATTTTCACCCGCACTAACACTAACCCTAATCCTAATCTAATCTAATCTAATTAGGGGAAATCTTACCACGGGCCAAATTTTCAAAATGGTCGTAGAGAGACGGCGTTTGCACAGAAATGTTTCTCTTGGCCTCCTGATTCTCAAAATTCCCCTCCTTCCAACTTTTTGCATTTTCACTTAAACTCAATTTTTAAATTCCCCTAAGGTTTCTCGGCTTGGAAACCATCACCACATTTTTTCTAATTTTTTTCCGCATTTTTTGATACCAATTTTATCAAGATCCGACAACATGTAATGCCGACGCCACCACCAGGTGTCACCCTAATTCCAAAATTCCAAATTCCAAATTCCAACTTCTAGCTTCCAACTTCCGAAATCAGACATCACCTTGAAAGTTGCATTCCCACTTGATGACAATGTATATCAGCACCCAAATTCCAACTTCCAAAATCAGATTCCGGCTTGATGATGATGTATACCAGCACCCAAATTCCAGCTTCCAAAATCAGATGTCATCTTGAAAGGTGGATTCCAGCTTGATAATGATTATTATTATCATTTTAACTTCTTCATTTTTTATATTTCGATTATTATTTATTATCATTTTAATTTATTGTTATTATTATTATTTTCTATTTTTTGTTTTTTAAGATTTTGTGTAGTGACCAGGAGAGAGAAAAATCTGCAATCAAATTTCTTGTATGGTCACACGTACTTGACAAATAAAGATGATTCTGATTCTGACGATGTATTCCAGCCCCCATATCCAACTTACAACTCTGCACTTCACCTGATGAGGTGGATTCCTGCTTCCTTCCTTGATATACCAGCACCCAAAGTCCACCTTCCAAAATCAGATGTCACCTTGAAAGGTGGAATCCAGCTTGATGACGATGTATACCAGCACCCATATCCAACTTCCAATATCGGATATCACCTTGAAAAGTGGATTCCAGCTTGATGATGATGCATAAAAGCACACATATCCAACTTATAACTCTGCACTTCACCCGATAAGGTGGATTCCAGCTTCCTTCCTTGATATACCAGCACCCAAATTCCAACTTCCAAAATCAGATGTCACCTTGAAAGGTGGATTCCAGCTTGATGATGATGTATACCAGCCCCCATATCCAACTTACAACTCTGCACTTCACCTGATAAGGTGGATTCCAGCTTCCTTCCTTGATATACCAGCACCCAAATTCCAACTTCCAAATTCCAACTTCCAAATTCCAACTTCCAAATTCCAACTTCCAACTTCCAAAATCAGACGTCACCTTGAAAAGTGGATTCCAGCTTGATGATGATGCATAAAAACACACATATCCAACATATAACTCTGCACTTCACCCGATAAGGTAGATTCCAGCTTCCTTCCTTGATATACCAGCACCCAAATTCCAACTTCCAAAATCAGATGTCACCTTGAAAGGTGGATTCCAGCTTGATGATGATGCATAAAAACACACATATCCAACATATAACTCTGCACTTCACCCGATAAGGTGGATTCCAGCTTCCTTCCTTGATATACCAGCACCCAAATTCCAACTTCCAAAATCAGATGTCACCTTGAAAGGTGGATTCCAGCTTGATGATGATGTATACCAGCCCCCATACCCAATTACAATTCTGCACTTCACCTGATAAGGTGGATTCCAGCTTCCTTCCTTGATATACCAGCACCCAAATTCCAACTTCCAAATTCCAACTTTCAGCTTCCAACTTCCAAAATCAGACGTCACCTTGAAAGTAGGATTCCGGCTTGATGATGATGTATACCAGCACCCAAATTCCAGCTTCCAAAATCAGATGTCATCTGGAAAGGTGGATTCCAGCTTCCTTCCTTGATATACCAGCACCCAAATTCCAACTTCCAAAATCAGATGTCACCTTGAAAGGTGGATTCCAGCTTGATGATGATGTATACCAGCACTCATATTCATCTTAAACTCTGTATTTCACCTGATAAAATGGATTCCAGCTCCCTTCCCTGATATACCAGCACCCAAATTCCAACTTCCAAAATCAGACGTCACCTGTATGGCTGAACAGGCAGCCAAAACCTTGCTTAGTAAACCTTAAGTCGGGTGGGGGAAGGGCAAATTCTGAATTTCATACGCTTTAACGTCTACAGATAAAGGGGACTACATGACTGGAAATAGGGAAAGATGGGGATCAGATCATTTTTGCATGTCTGTCAGGATGGAGAGAGGAGAGTTTCACAAAGTGAAGGCTCAGCAGCAGCTTAGTGAGTCCATCGCAAAACTCTACTTTTACCAGATGCTGAAAGCAGTCCAGGTGAGACAGACCATAGTATTATGGTTGTTATTGTTCCCAGAACACTGGAAATACGGAAAGATGGGGATCGGATTATTTTTGCGTGTCTGTCTGTCAGGATGGAGAGGGCAGAGTTCCACAAAGTGAAGGCTCATCAGCAGCTTACTGAGTCCATTGCAAAACTCCACTTTTACCAGATGCTGGGAGCAGTCCAGGTGAGAAAGACTATGGTATTATGGTTGCTATTGTGCCCAGAATTCTTGTGTCCACTGTATGTAACTCTGTGTGTGTGTGTGCAATACCTCCATAGGAACAGGATCATCCACAGACTGCTGAAACCTGGCATGATGAGCTGCTGTTATATCAGCTCATACTCTTGTGTACATTGTACTTTTGAAAAATAAAGAGATTCTAATATAACTGTGTGTGTGATTGCAGTATCTTCACATTAATGGGATCATGCAAGGAGACCTGAAATCTGAGAAAATCCTGCTGTCCTCACCGGACCATATCTCCCTAAAAACACTGATGTCCCATTTCCCATGTCTCTAGGACATACCTGGGAACTAAGACCAAATACATGGAAGTGGATTTTTGAAGTAAACATGTACATACATATCCCAAGGCAGCTAGAGGCACCAAATTCGATACATATATATTCCAGGCCATTCTGAGTCGATTGGTCTTGGTCCCATGTCTCTAAGACGTACCTGAGGGCTAAGACCATGTACTTGGAAGTGGAACTTGGAAGCATGCATATACCCTGTCCCGAGGCAGCTAGAGGCACCAAATTCGATACACATCTCTTTCAGGCCATTCTGAGTTGAATGGTCTTGGTCCCATGTCTCTAGGACATACCTGAGGATACGACAATGTACTTGGAAGTGGAACTTGGAAGCATGCATATACCCTGTCCCGAGGCAGCTAGAGGCACCAAATTCGATACACATCTCTTTCAGGCCATTCTGAGTCGAATGGTCTTGGTCCCATGTCTCTAGGACATACCTGAGGATACGACAATGTACCTGGAAGCGGAATTTGGAAGCATGCATATACCCTGTCCCGAGACAGCTAGAGGCACCAAATTCGATACACATATGTTTCAGGCCATTCTGAGTCGATGGGTCTTGGTCCCATGTCTCTAGGACATACCTGAGGTCTAAGACCATGTACTTGGAAGTGGAACTTGGAAGCACGCATATACCCTGTCCCGAGGCAGGTAGAGGCACCAAATTCGATACACATATGTTTCAGGCCTTTCTGAGTCGAATGGTCTTGGTCCCATGTCTCTAGGACATACCTGAGGATACGACAATGTACTTGGAAGTGGAACTTGGAAGCATGCATATACCCTGTCCCGAGGCAGCTAGAGGCACCAAATTCGATACACATCTCTTTCAGGCCATTCTGAGTCGAATGGTCTTGGTCCCATGTCTCTAGGACATACCTGAGGATACGACAATGTACCTGGAAGCGGAATTTGGAAGCATGCATATACCCTGTCCCGAGGCAGCTAGAGGCACCAAATTCGATACACATATGTTTCAGGCCTTTCTGAGTCGAATGGTCTTGGTCCCATGTCTCTAGGACATACCTGAGGTCTAAGACCATGTACTTGGAAGTGGAACTTGGAAGCATGCATATACCCTGTCCCGAGGCAGCTAGAGGTACCAAATTCGATACACATATGTTTCAGGCCTTTCTGAGTCGAATGGTCTTGGTCCCATGTCTCTAGGACATACCTGAGGACTACGACAATGTACCTGGAAGCGGAATTTGGAAGCATGCATATACCCTGTCCCGAGGCAGCTAGAGGCACCAAATTCAATACACATATGTTTCAGGCCTTTCTGAGTCGAATGGTCTTGGTCCCATGTCTCTAGGACATACCTGAGGACTACGACAGTGTACCTGGAAGTGGACATTTCCTGGATATCCATTTGAAAGAGGGAGCAATAGGGAAAAGAGTGATTTGCAAATCCAAGTGGAAAGGCAATCAAGACCACCCAGAGTGACTGGAAAGCATAACAAAAAACACCAGGCATGACAGATATTAGTCAAAATTTTCATCAAAATTCCAATTTATAATCTATGGCCAATGCAATAGATGAAAATTTGGAATCTGGAAGTTCCAAATTCTCATCTACGGCGTGGGCCATAGATGAAAATTTGGAAATTCCAGATTCTCATCTATGACCCACGCCGTAGATGAGAATTTGGAACTTCCAGATTCCAGATTCCCATCTTCCAAAATCAGACTTCACCTTGAGAAGTGGAATCGATGAATGCTTTTCCTTTAGATGGAAATCAACACAGACCTGTAATGTCTTTGATGTTATCATCTGCTGATATACTTGAAACATTTCCTGGATATCCATTTGAAGGAGGGAGCAATGGGGAAAAGAGTTTTGGGGTGATTTGCAAATCCAAGTGGAAAGGCAATCAAGACCACCCAGAGTGATTGGAAACACGACAGAGTGAAAGCCACCACTTCAGTAATACTTAAACTTCTGTTTGTCCCTGGATTCAGTCCCCAACTCCAAAATACATAGGTCTTTCAATTCGCTCAGGATTCTCATCTACAGGCATCACAATGCTAGAGAATTTGGAAGGATTTACTACCTTTGCAACTCATCATTACATATAGCAAGAGTGATGATTGATGCATCATTCATCAAGCTTCCATTTCTAATTTGAATCTGCCCATTACCTCCCATGTCTTTGAAATAAGAACCTTTAAGTGACTAACCTAACATAATAAATATATGAACGATATTAGTCAACATTTTGATTAACATTCCAATTTATAATCTATGGCCAACGCCGTAGATGAGAATCTGGAAATTCCAGATTCCAAATTCTCATCTATTGCATTGGCTGTAGATGAAAATTTGGAAATTCCAGATTCTGTAGATGAAAATTTGGAAATTCCAGATTCTCATCTACGGTCAATGCCATAGATGAGAATTTGGAATCTGGAATTTCCATATTCTCATCTACGGCATTGGCCATAGATGGGAATTTGGAAATTCCAAATTTTCATCTATGACCAACGGCGTAGATGGGAATTTAGTTAGTTTAGTTTATTTTAGCAATTTCCAAACTAAACTCAAAGAAGGGAGCATACACAATCATGTAACTATCTACTATAAACATTTATTTTACCGAAGATGTTATATAACATTGAATGCTAGAAATCAAATTTGGAAAACAAAGACTCTTCTCTATGGCTATGGTTTCTGCAGAGTTTGACCAGGGGGTAACCTCTTCATAAAAAAACAACATTAACCCCACATTAAGGATTTGCCTGAAGGTTTAAGATTCCTCCTGAAACTGAAAATAACTAAACACTTGAATATCAGGACCCATCAAACAGAATCTAAAAAAGAGCTAGCCAGTGGAAAAAAAGTTCTGAGACCGAGAAGTAGGGGAAGTGGCTACCTGGTGGTGGAGGCCTGTAAAAGGTTGTAAAGGATTCCACCAGGAAAATGCTCACTGGAAGTCTCACGTGCCAGCAGCAGGTGACTCATCCTGGCAGCTGAGGTTGCTGGAATATCTCAGCAGCTGATGATAAATAAAGGGATCCCACATCACCCCGCCCACATCCAGATCTTTCATTTCCACGTAGAGTTGGTCATCTGCAGCATCTGAGTTCTTTTGTTTTTGGTTCCCCTGCATCTCGACCTTGAGTTCCTGATTTACAGAAACATAAAACATGACTGTAAGTGAACTGCATTTGAGAGTTGCACTTTTTTTTACAAGTGCATCTACTGATTTCCACATTCACATCTACAGAATTCCACATTCCCATTACACACCTGTCTTGCACATGAGGCAGTGCTTGAAGACACAACCCGGTGACTCTTTTTGGACAGCCATTTTCGGGGAGGCGGTTCATCCTCTGCGATCTCATTTCCATAATCCCCTTCCTTTCCTCTTTTACGTCTGAAAATAATGACGGCTGTGGGGATGATTAAGACCATGAGCAATGTGACTACTGCGGCTGCTGTGCCTGCTGCGGGTTATGAGCTGTGCAGACCAAGGTCCCTGGAAGAATTTCCTTGCTGATTGTTAAAACCAGGTCACCTCGTGTGGGGTCAAAAGTGGCATCGTGGGGGAGTCTCTTGCGTGTGCCCTTCATGGACCATGAGTACCAGATGGGGGGGGCTTCCCTTTGCGGCCCTACATCTGAATGCCAGTTTGCGATCCAACTCAACTGCATCCTCTGCAGTCTACACTCAAGCTCAGCTGGTCTCTCCATTGCATTAAGGTGAATGATTCTGCTCTCGATTGCAGGACCTTTTCTGACCTTGCACTGGTAGGTGTTTGTGTCTGTCATTTTCAAGTTACTGATGTTTATAGACGCATTGCCACTGGCAGGATCAGGAGACACAAAGCAAACTCTACGGCCAAATGGATTATAGTTGTCATAGATCCGATCTCCACTGTACCAGATGACAAGTGTTTCTTCTCGAAGAATATCTGCAGGCTTGATGCTCCATTCAATATCGAGAACTCCTGAGTCCTTGGGATGAAGTTTGAAGTGACAGCTGAGCTTTGCAGTGTCTCCCACTGCTGCAAATTTTGGTGACTTTGAGCTTAAATATATGTGAAGACCATGACAGCGTAGTAAAAGCAAAAGCAAAATTGAGACTATCATGCAGTAGCGCCATAACCTGAACCTGGAGATGTGGGTTCTTTTAGGACGCTTTTTAAAGAACAATGATCTGGGGATGGGTACCTGCAAGCAAGACATGGACAAAAACTCAACATTTGAAAGGAACAAAATGGTGTTAAAATTCGGAATTGTAACTTTTTAAACGACTATTTTAGATGAAAATGTTGAAGACAATGCAATCGACCCAAATTCCAATCTACACACTGGCCATGCTAGCACTTTAGCATGTTAAATAGCAAAACGAAAAACCCATGAAAAAAGTAAAACTTCAAGTAAAAACTTTAATCTAACATCATGGACTAAAAGTCAACATTTGAAAGGAACAAAATTGTGTTAAAATTCGGGATTGTAACTGTTGAAATGACTATTTTATATGAAAATGTGGAAGACAAGGCAATCGACCCAAATTCCAATCTACACACTAGCCACGCTAGCACTTTAGCATGTTAAATAGCAAAACGAAAAACCCATGAAAAAAGTAAAACTTCAACTAAAAACTTTAATCTAACATCATGTCAAATTGTCCCTAAACTCTTTCTAAGACACTACAAATGAGTTGGAACTGTTCAGGTGGGCTAAAAACCATTGAAATTTGTGGTTTAAAGAGACCAACATACCATGCCGATGGAGTATTCATGGAGATCACGTCAGTATGGCTGATACTGACCTATAACCTCTGTGTCATGCCAAAGGATGATGGGAACTGTCTTCGTTTAATAGATTAAAATCTGGAATTTCCAAATTCTCATCTACGGCATGAGTCATAGATGAAAATTTGGAAATTCCAGATTCCAGATTCTCATCTATGGCCAATGCCGTAGATGGGAATTTGGAAATTCCAGATTTTCATTTATGGCCAATGCTGTAGATGAGAATTTGGAATATCTTAGTTGTGATCTGTGCTTTTATATCAATGGTTATGTTTCAGCTGTTTCCCCTTTCCCCTGTGGTTTTACTTGATTCCCTGTTTTCTCTTTGGTCTCTCTGGGTTTGTGTCTGAGTCCCATTATGGTACAGTGAACTTGAGCTTTATTTATTAGACTTACCGTGGATTTTTGTTTAACCTTTGCCTGTCTGTGCCTCAGACCAGCTACTTACCACTTACCTGACTGTGAGCCCAGCCTGTCTGTCACCAACACCGGTAAGCCTGACTGCCCATCGACAACCTTTGAGCCGTAGCACCCCCCTTCTAGGTGGCGCCCTTCTGGTTCAAACTCTGCAACAGAAGAACTTTTTGAGGTCCTTCCAAAGGGGCACGTGGGACCAAAATCAACACACTTCATCTGAGGGATGCCAGGAATCACACCGAAAAGGCTGCAAGTCTCTATCTCATTGTATAGCTGAACAGGCCCCAGATATACCATGCAAAAGTTTCCAAAGGGACCTATTGAAAGAAAGTGACATATTTTGTCATTGGAGGGAACTCACTCCAACGAAATTTGTTCTCTGCATTTAACCCACCCAAGTGACGTGCACACACACACAGCAAACCCGGGGCAGTGGGCGACCGCGTGCAGCGCCCGGGGAGCAGTGGGGGTTAGGTACCTTGCTCAAGGGTACCTCAGCCATGTACACCGGGACGGGGAATCGAACCAGCGATCCACCGGTTACGGGTCCAACACCCTAACCGCTGATCCACGACTGTCCCGCTGATCCACGACTGTATTGACCTTTAGCCTTTGGAAGGCCATCACTTGGGAATGCCAAGGGCCAGGGACATGGGACGAGCTGTTCCCAAAGCCACTGGCAGAACTCTGTAACATATGTCAAAGCCAAGCTTGTGTCTCAAAGTCAATGTTTCGGTGCCCAGTGGCTTTTTGACTGCAGCCAGGCCTGTGGGATTTGAGGCCTTTCAGGCCATCCTGCTAAAGTGTGTGTGAGAAGCCATCTTGGCCATACTAGGTCGGAGAGCCACGAGCCAGGCATCGTCGGAAAGGTCTCCGTGAGCAGTGCCACGCGGTCTTTGAAGCAAAGCCGCAGGACCTTTCTGTCCGGAGGTAGGGGGCGCCAAATGTTCGGATTTTTCACCTCGTTAAGCGCTATATCTTTTTAACGGAAGCAGCGAGGGATGAGGGACGGAGACCGTTGGAAAGCTCTCCTAGAGCACTGTTACATATGTCAGCACCAGCTAGGTGGCGCCAGGGTGCGCCTGGAAGGCCTCCATTACAGGAATGCAAAAGTGGGTTAGCATTCTCTTCACTCAACTACTTCAGGTTTAATGGATGAAAATGCTTACTTCCATATTTAAACCCAGCACTGTAGCCAGGCTGACAGAGAGCCATAGTGCTATCGAGCCTTGTATCCCTGTGACCCTTAGCAGCAATGACTTTATAACCTTTTTTTAACGACCTGATATTAAACATTAGAGACAAAATTCAGCACCTACTAACCTCAGCTGGTACTGATGTAACATCAAACACTAGTGTCTTAGAACCAACAGTAGAAACAGATAATCATCTTGACTGCTTTTCACCTATTGCTCCCCATCAGCTATACTCACTCATATATTCATCCAAGCCAACAACATGCCTCTTAGACCCCATCCCTACCAACCTTCTCAAAGAAGCTTTACCCTTACTTAGCACCTGTCTATTAGACATGATCAATCTGTCCCTGATAACAGGCTATGTACCCCAGTCCTTTAAAGTAGCTGTAGTCAAACCTCTCCTTAGAAAACACAACAAGCAACTATAGACCAATATCTAACCTTCCATTTCTTTCCAAGATCTTTGAAAGAACAGTTGCCAATCAGTTATATGACTTTCTTCAAAATAATAACTTATTTGAAAATTTTCAATCTGGCTTTAGAGCTCATCATAGCACAGAAACAGCATTGGTCAAAGTCACAAATGACCTCCTGGCATCAGACAAGGGATTTATCTAAAAAGATTAAAGTGACATATTTTGTCATTGGAGGGAACTCACTCCAACGAAATTTGTTCTCTGCATTTAACCCACCCAAGTGACGTGCACACACACACAGCAAACCCGGGGCAGTGGGCGACCGCGTGCAGCGCCCGGGGAGCAGTGGGGGTTAGGTACCTTGCTCAAGGGTACCTCAGCCATGTACACCGGGACGGGGAATCGAACCAGCGATCCACCGGTTACGGGTCCAACACCCTAACCGCTGATCCACGACTGTCCCGCTGATCCACGACTGTATTGACCTTTAGCCTTTGGAAGGCCATCACTTGGGAATGCCAAGGGCCAGGGACATGGGACGAGCTGTTCCCAAAGCCACTGGCAGAGCTCTGTAACATATGTCAAAGCCAAGCTTGTGTCTCAAAGTCAATGTTTCGGTGCCCAGTGGCTTTTTGACTGCAGCCAGGCCTGTGGGATTTGAGGCCTTTCAGGCCATCCTGCTAAAGTGTGTGTGAGAAGCCATCTTGGCCATACTAGGTCGGAGAGCCACAAGCCAGGCATCGTCGGAAAGGTCTCCGTGAGCAGTGCCACGCGGTCTTTGAAGCAAAGCCGCAGGACCTTTCTGTCCGGAGGTAGGGGGCGCCAAATGTTCGGATTTTTCACCTCGTTAAGCGCTATATCTTTTTAACGGAAGCAGCGAGGGATGAGGGACGGAGACCGTTGGAAAGCTCTCCTAGAGCACTGTTACATATGTCAGCACCAGCTAGGTGGCGCCAGGGTGCGCCTGGAAGGCCTCCATTACAGGAATGCAAAAGTGGGTTAGCATTCTCTTCACTCAACTACTTCAGGTTTAATGGATGAAAATGCTTACTTCCATATTTAAACCCAGCACTGTAGCCAGGCTGACAGAGAGCCATAGTGCTATCGAGCCTTGTATCCCTGTGACCCTTAGCAGCAATGACTTTATAACCTTTTTTTAACGACCTGATATTAAACATTAGAGACAAAATTCAGCACCTACTAACCTCAGCTGGTACTGATGTAACATCAAACACTAGTGTCTTAGAACCAACAGTAGAAACAGATAATCATCTTGACTGCTTTTCACCTATTGCTCCCCATCAGCTATACTCACTCATATATTCATCCAAGCCAACAACATGCCTCTTAGACCCCATCCCTACCAACCTTCTCAAAGAAGCTTTACCCTTACTTAGCACCTGTCTATTAGACATGATCAATCTGTCCCTGATAACAGGCTATGTACCCCAGTCCTTTAAAGTAGCTGTAGTCAAACCTCTCCTTAGAAAACACAACAAGCAACTATAGACCAATATCTAACCTTCCATTTCTTTCCAAGATCTTTGAAAGAACAGTTGCCAATCAGTTATATGACTTTCTTCAAAATAATAACTTATTTGAAAATTTTCAATCTGGCTTTAGAGCTCATCATAGCACAGAAACAGCATTGGTCAAAGTCACAAATGACCTCCTGGCATCAGACAAGGGATTTATCTAAAAAGATTAAAGTGACATATTTTGTCATTGGAGGGAACTCACTCCAACGAAATTTGTTCTCTGCATTTAACCCACCCAAGTGACGTGCACACACACACAGCAAACCCGGGGCAGTGGGCGACCGCGTGCAGCGCCCGGGGAGCAGTGGGGGTTAGGTACCTTGCTCAAGGGTACCTCAGCCATGTACACCGGGACGGGGAATCGAACCAGCGATCCACCGGTTATGGGTCCAACACCCTAACCGCTGATCCACGACTGTCCCGCTGATCCACGACTGTATTGACCTTTAGCCTTTGGAAGGCCATCACTTGGGAATGCCAAGGGCCAGGGACATGGGACGAGCTGTTCCCAAAGCCACTGGCAGAACTCTGTAACATATGTCAAAGCCAAGCTTGTGTCTCAAAGTCAATGTTTCGGTGCCCAGTGGCTTTTTGACTGCAGCCAGGCCTGTGGGATTTGAGGCCTTTCAGGCCATCCTGCTAAAGTGTGTGTGAGAAGCCATCTTGGCCATACTAGGTCGGAGAGCCACAAGCCAGGCATCGTCGGAAAGGTCTCCGTGAGCAGTGCCACGCGGTCTTTGAAGCAAAGCCGCAGGACCTTTCTGTCCGGAGGTAGGGGGCGCCAAATGTTCGGATTTTTCACCTCGTTAAGCGCTATATCTTTTTAACGGAAGCAGCGAGGGATGAGGGACGGAGACCGTTGGAAAGCTCTCCTAGAGCACTGTTACATATGTCAGCACCAGCTAGGTGGCGCCAGGGTGCGCCTGGAAGGCCTCCATTACAGGAATGCAAAAGTGGGTTAGCATTCTCTTCACTCAACTACTTCAGGTTTAATGGATGAAAATGCTTACTTCCATATTTAAACCCAGCACTGTAGCCAGGCTGACAGAGAGCCATAGTGCTATCGAGCCTTGTATCCCTGTGACCCTTAGCAGCAATGACTTTATAACCTTTTTTTAACGACCTGATATTAAACATTAGAGACAAAATTCAGCACCTACTAACCTCAGCTGGTACTGATGTAACATCAAACACTAGTGTCTTAGAACCAACAGTAGAAACAGATAATCATCTTGACTGCTTTTCACCTATTGCTCCCCATCAGCTATACTCACTCATATATTCATCCAAGCCAACAACATGCCTCTTAGACCCCATCCCTACCAACCTTCTCAAAGAAGCTTTACCCTTACTTAGCACCTGTCTATTAGACATGATCAATCTGTCCCTGATAACAGGCTATGTACCCCAGTCCTTTAAAGTAGCTGTAGTCAAACCTCTCCTTAGAAAACACAACAAGCAACTATAGACCAATATCTAACCTTCCATTTCTTTCCAAGATCTTTGAAAGAACAGTTGCCAATCAGTTATATGACTTTCTTCAAAATAATAACTTATTTGAAAATTTTCAATCTGGCTTTAGAGCTCATCATAGCACAGAAACAGCATTGGTCAAAGTCACAAATGACCTCCTGGCATCAGACAAGGGATTTATCTAAAAAGATTAAAGTGACATATTTTGTCATTGGAGGGAACTCACTCCAACGAAATTTGTTCTCTGCATTTAACCCACCCAAGTGACGTGCACACACACACAACAAACTCGGGGCAGTGGGCGACCGCGTGCAGCGCCCGGGGAGCAGTGGGGGTGAGGTACCTTGCTCAAGGGTACCTCAGCCATGGACACCGGGACGGGGAATCGAACCAGCGATCCACCGGTTACGGGTCCGACACCCTAACCGCTGATCCACAACTGCCCCTCATTGTCATTCTATATTACTGCACAGATTGGAACACCTAATTGGCATCAATGGAACTGCATTAAGCTGGTTTCAGTCTTATTTATCAGATCGATTTCAATTTGTTCATGTTAATGATGTTTCTAACACCTTAGAAACAAATTATGCAGTGATATTGCATTGCCAGATGGCTTAGCCGTGTCCTCAAGCTCCACTGTAAGAAATTTAGGAGTTATCTTTGACCAGGACATGTCCTTTAACTCGCACATAACGAATATTTCAAAGATTGCATTCTTTCACCTCCGCAATATCGCAAAGATTAGGAACATCCTGAGTCAGGAAGATGCAGAAAATTAGTCCATGCATTCATTACCTCTAGACTGGATTACTGTAACTCCTTTCTATCAGGCTGCCCCAATAAATCTATAAAGACTCTTCAGCTAATCCAGAACGCTGCAGCACGACTACTGACAAGAACCAGCATGAGAGATCATATTTCTCCTGTTCTGGCTTCTCTACATTGGCTACCTGTAAAATTCAGGATAGATTTTAAAATTCTCCTCCTCACATATAAAGTCCTGAACGGTCAGGCAGCATCCTATCTTAAAGAGTTAATAGTACCCTATTATCCCACCAGAACTTTGCGTTCCCAAAATGCAGGGCTACTTGTGGTTCCTAGAGTCCTCAAAAGTAGATTGGGAACCAGAGCCTTTAGTTATCAAGCTCCTCTACTATGGAACCATCTTCCGGTTTCGGTCTGGGAGGCGGACACCCTCTCTATATTTAAGAGTAGACTAAAAACTTTCCTCTTTGATAAAGCTTATAGTTAGGGCTGGCCTAGGCCGGCCCCTAGTTATGCTGCTATAGGCTTAGACTACCGGGGTCCTCCCATGACGCACTGAGCTTTCTTCCTCTCCCTCTCCTTCTGCACACATTAATGTCCCATTAATGCATATTACTAACTCAACTTCTTCCCTGGAGTCCTTGTGCTTTCTTGTCCCGCAGATTCCTATCGATCATGATTCGACCTCCTGCTGCGGTCCTGCTGTCGTCCTGCTCAAATCCTACTGCGATTACTACCGTTTAGTCATAATCTGATTTAATTCTGTTATGATTCAGTACAGCTACTACCATTTTTGTTACTACTATTGTTATCAAAATCACCATAATACCTTCTGTATACTTCATTGTCATTATCATTATCTACATTTCCGATACTTCTGGTATTATTACTGCTGCTATGCATCTCTGCTTGTGTGCTCCTTCTCTCACACCCCACCCCCTCTGCCTCTCTCCCTTGCTCTCTCTCTCTCTCTCTCAACCCAACCGGTCAAGGCAGATGGCCACCCATCTTGAGCCGGGGTCTGCTCTGAGGTTTCTGTCTTCTAAAAGGCAGTTTTTCCTCGCCACTGTCGCCAAGTGCTTGCTCAAGGGGGAATGTAAAACACACATGTGCGGATGCTGTTTCTGGATTTCAGCTCCGCATTCAATACCATCATTCCACAACACCTGATAAATAAACTGGCAACCCTCGGATATAACACCCACCTCTGCAACTGGCTCAGCGTGTGCGGGTGGGAAACAACGTCTCCAGTGTCATCTCTCTGAGCACCGGCTCCCCTCAGGGCTGTGTCCTGAGTCCGCTGCTGTTCACACTTATGACACACGACTGCTACGCCAGGTCCACTACCAACCACATTGTGAAGTTCGCAGACGACACAACAGTAGTGGGCCTCATCACGAACAACGATGAGCAGGCCTACAGAGAGGAGGTGAAACACCTGGCAGTCTGGTGTGACACCAACAACCTGATCCTGAATGTCTCTAAAACGAAAGAGATCATTGTGGACTTCAGGAGGAACCGGCCCAGCCACACCTCTCTCACCATCAACAATGTAGCAGTGGAGATTGTCAGCAGCACCAGGTTCCTGGGGGTGCAGATAACTGACTCTTTAACCTGGTCCAATCAAACTGGCACGCTGGTAAAGAGGGCCCAGCAGCGCATGCACTTTCTTCGCCGGATGAGGAGAGTACAACTACCCGCTCCCATCCTCACCACCTTCTACAGAGGAACTATAGAGAGCATCCTGACCAGCTGCATCTCAGTCTGGTCAGCGGCCTGTAGTGCCTCTGACTGGAAATCATTACAGAGGGTGGTGAGGACAGCGGAGAAAATCATTGGGACCCCACTCCCTCCTCTCCAGGACATTGCAAGGAAACGCTGCCTGACCAGGGCCCACAACATCACCAGTGACCCCTCCCACCCTCACCACAGTCTGTTCTCACTGCTGAAGTCTGGCAGAAGATTCCGCAGCATGCGGTGCAGAACAACCAGACTCGCAAACAGCTTTTTTCCATATGCCATAAGACTACTTAACTCTACATGATCATTCCCCTCCTCAACCACACAAACACCACTCAGGACTACAGCCCATTTATTTACTGTGCAATATATTTATATTCTGTACATCTACAAAAGTACTATTTATTACAAATACTCACTGTGCAATAATAATTACATATGTATATATGCTGACTGACTTTTTATACAAACTACATCACTTTCAAGTACTTTTTACTGCATATTTATTGTGTGTATATATTATATTTTTTACTTTTTTTCTTTTAAAAAGAATATGTCGGTAATTCCTGCTATGCTTGAGCCACTGTACCGAAATTCCGTTTGTGATGAAAATCCAAATGACAAATAAAGAAAGTCTAAGTCTAAATGTTGGGCTCTTTGTATTTACAGTTTAATTAAAGAGTTTGGTCTAGACCTGCTCAAATTGGAAAGTGTCATGAGATAACTTTTGTTGTGAATTGGCGCTATATAAATGAACTGAATTGAATTGAATTGTTTCTGGGACTTTACCTGAACAGACTGAGAACACACGGCCGTGTAGATCACTGAGACTAAAAGGAACCTACAGAGAATCAGAAAGAAGCCAGCTTACCTACAGGAGTTTGAGACTGAGGATACAGTGGACAAACTGCAAACATGCGTGGACTCTTGTTATAGAGCAATATGTGACATTTCTCAAAATGACCAGGACACCATAGCATTAACCAAGTCAAGGCAGTGGAAAAATGGCCATGACAAGACAAAACAAAACTTTATTTGTATAGCCCATTTTTACAAGCAGTTTGTCTCAAAGGGCTCCACATAACATCAGTTATGATTTTACAGTTTTTCTGAATTGCTAAAACACATTAATTCTGTTGTGTGGATCAGTTGCTCAGTTGTCTAAACTCATTCACTGAATTGAGCATCATTTTGACAAAACCATAAACTATCTTCACCTAGTAAAACAGTATTTGCAGATCTCAGTCCTTCCTTTTGCAAAACTCTAAACACATTCTCATGCAATAAAACACACTTGTCACTGTGACGCACTTGTGATGCGTAACGGTAACAACAAGTGACAAAATATGAACACAAATAAAACACATGTCATTCATTGAACACAACAATTGAAAATTGATCACACTTCTCATCATGTCATGACAACATGACAACCAATATAAACCAGTTTGGAGTGCCAACAGGTTGGTCCTGCAAGCTCATGACAGCAATGGATCAGAGACACAGAGGACGAGTGCCAGTAAGAGGAGGTAGAGGCAGAGGACGAGTAGGAGGAAGAGGAAGAGGAACAGGGGGGAGAGGAAGAGGATGAGGAAGAGGAAGAGGAAAAGTTCCAATTTCTGATGAAATTCGGGCTACAGTGATAGACCATGTACTGGTGCATGGCATGACCATGAGGGAGGCAGGCCAAAGAGTCCAGCCAAACATCACTCGATTCTCTGTGTCCACCATAATCCAGAGATTCGGACATGACAACAGTTACAGTCTACTTTACTGTTACTGCTTTATCATTGAAAGTTTAAAGTACTACTGTATACTGTATATATATTTTAGAACATTACATTACATATATTTTGCACATTCTCTTTTTGCAGAATTGCAAGACTGCCATACAGCCATGCAGCCATGCCATGTTCACACCCCAACAGGAGGCCATTGTAGCTGACATTGTCTGTCAAAACCATACAGTACCATCAGACCATACAGACTTCGAGGGAATCAGTAGTGTGAGCCTTTCCACCATTGACGGTATTCTCCATTGCAACAGGATACGAATAAAACAAGTTTATAGAGAGCCCTTTGAACGTACGCTGGACAGTTTCATTTGTATTTGTCAATTTCAGCATGATTCTTTTTCCATAGAACCTATTATAGTTTATGTTTGAATGCAGAGTAAATGCTAAATCCACTGAGCTGTAAAATCTTTTTTGTCTTTACTTTTGGAGATACAAAATGTGTTGCGGCCTCTGAATGAGAGCCGTCCCTGAGCTGGTCAACAAAAAACAAAAGGCAGCTGCGGGTCCATGGATTAACTTAAAGATTTATTAACTGAAATTACAAATCCTTTTGGTTTCATTCTATGAAAAAAACAGTAAACACAAAATCACTCTCCACAGTCTGCCTTTGCAGTCAAAAAACTGTTCCACTTCCCTGTCTGAGCAGCGTCTCCCAGGTGTCACTGATTGACGCACTAAATACCTGCACGTAGCCGCTCTCAGGAGAGGAGGGTGAGGGGCAAGGCATCATAACACAAGTCATCACAAGGAACAAAGTGAAAACTGTAATTCATCTTAAATATAAAGATAATTTTGCCCCAACGAAATGCATATGCTATACTTTATTGTGACCAAGAAACATTTCTCCATACGCAACATGCCTTGACCACTGTGTTTTCATTTTTTGGTATAGTGTTTAATGACTGCTCAGCGGTTTTTCTATCTTGTCCAATTTGTGCAAGATCTGACAAAAATGGTTTGGTTTTGGACACATGTAAAACTATTTTGAGGTGATGATGTAATTTTACAAAATGAATCAGAGGTTTTGTGAATGTAGTTTGAGCAAAAGGTTTTGTTTTTAGAATTCTGAGAAAAGGACAGGAGGATTCAAAAAATGTGTTTTAACTAAATATTTTCTTCCATGAACTTCCATGAAACCAACCAACTTTCATGAAATTAAATTACATGAAACAAGTATTTTAGTTGATTTTGCTATAGGACAGAACTACATTAATAATTTAATGTGCATTAAAGTAAAATTTGCTGTATTTTAACTAATAACATTAACACAATTTATCTACTTGACCCAAACAAATCCAATACGATTTTCTTTAGCAAACTAATTTAGAAATAAACAAGGTAAGTAACCCGAAGAAACGAAACGTAAGCACAACTTGCGCTTTCAACAACAGTCAATACCACTGGCGATCACACTTTAGCAGAGAGTCCAGTAACGACCCGCGCTTACCGTTAACCCCTCTGTGATCCAAGTCAATTCAATTCAATTCAATTGAATTGAATTGCACGCAGACAGCCACAACAGTAGCTGCTAATTCCAGCTTACATAGCTGTAGTGGAGTGCTGAACACAGTATAGCGTTAAGTACTTGATACACTTAAAAACAAAATATATAAAAAACGAATAACTAAAGAAAAACTTTTTTTTTTTTCTTTTACTCTACTCTTAGTTTATTTCGATGCAATAAAACATTTATTTTGAAAGTCTCAGCCGAATGCCATGCGTTAATTCCAGTTGTAGTGACGGCGCCATGATGCAGGGATAGTTTTTATTGTCCATCATCATTCAGCTGTTTTGTAAAGCACAGGCCTGTCTATGTTTTGCTGTTGAAAGACAGGCTAAACTGGAACAGTTAAAACACCGTTTATACTTCCGTTTCAGCGTTAGCCCACCTACGCTTCCGACATAAAGATGTCCCGGGTTCTGATAGTCGGAGCGGGCCTGACAGGCAGTCTGTGCGCATGCCTGCTGAGGAGAGAAATGCAGAATAAAGTTCACATCGTGGTGTGGGACAAGGCAAGAGGCGCAGGTGAGGATTTCAGCGGTGTCAATCAGATCTTCACTTAGAAATCGTACAATTTTGTATTGCCGAGTTTACAGGAAAACTGAATTACACTTTAGTACAGGACTGAGGACAGTTTCCCTTTCAGGAGGCTTTCCTCTTTAATACGGCTTGGAAATGATTGATAGAGCTGAATTTGATTAACAGAAACATGTAGTTAAAAGACTAGCAAGAAATTAGACCTGAGACCAACTTTAAAAGTTTAATTTTTCTGAAAGATGTTTTCTGCTTTGATTTATTCCAAATATAAGAAGGTTTTCTGTTTCTTTTAAATTGTTTTCTACAGCACTCTAATGTGTTGGCACAAAATTGAACATTAAAATAGTTAGATTTATAATCGAGTTTGGTGCAGAGAATGGGGCAAAAGAAACAGTGCTCTGTGTAAAGTTACGTCAAAACTCGTTTCAATCATTAACAGAGAGCTCAACCCACCTGTCTCTGTCTGTCTGTCTCTGCTCGTCTCTCCCTCACTCTCTCTGTGTCTGTCAGGTGGCAGGATGTCCACCAATCGTCCTCCTGCCCCTTCGTCTCACTCAGCTGATCTTGGAGCTCAGTACATCACAGCCACACCAGAATATGCTAAGTCACACCACAGGTACATCACACACCTGTCTGCTGCAACACCTGACTTTAAAGGATAGATACAAACAGAAACAGCAGCAGCTGTCTGTCACACTTCATAGAACAGAGTTAGAGCTAATTTCTATGTAAATAATCAGAGTAAGCAGAATCTAACCCCAACCCTTAATGAAACATCTGAAGATGCCAGCTTGTTATAGAAGGTTAGAATGATTAATGACAACAACAACAACCATAATAATAATAATAATAATAATAATAATAATAACAATAATAGATTGATAAACGTAGAAAATAATTTAATCAATTCCAGAATCACGTCATCATGAACTTAGACTTTACTAATGTTTTCACACAACCTGTTCTCAACACAACCCTATCTTCGCTGCTCAGCTATCTAGATAGATTTATACAAGATATGCACATGACAGAAGACCATTTGTGTGTTTGTTTATTTATTTGTCATTTTGCACAAACAGAAGACGTGTTTAGTACCACTTTTAGCTGCAAGCTAATTTCCATCTGCAGTCATCACAGACAAATCAAACTACAAACTTTACTGCACTGAAGAAAGCATCACAGAACTTAGTTCCTTCTCTAGTTCACTTCACTTCTACTCTATAACCAGCACATCGGCTTTTGTTGTGAAGGTCTTAAGAGTGTGTGTGTGTGTGTGTGTGTGTGTGTGTGTGTGTGTTAGTTTCTACTCTGAGCTGCTGTCTTCAGGCATCCTGCAGCCTCTCAACTCTCTGGTTGAAGGACTGAGGCAGAGAGACGGCAGCAAGGACTACATGACTCCACTGGGAATGTGCAGTGTGGTCAAACACTTCCTGTCTCAGTCAGGTACACACCTACCTGTCTGTCTGTCTGTCTGTATGTTCCACTGAAATTATGATTAGTCCATTATGTCAGTCTGTCCATCTGAACTCATGCCGTGTTTCCATTGCACTGATTCAACTCGGCTTGACATTCTGGGAATGATTTTAGCCTGAATTTCAGACGTCTGTCAATCTTTGGGGTTTTGTTTTTTTTCTTGCACTTAAAGGAGCATAACAAATTGTGGTCTGTCTGCACCTTGCGTGTGTGGGGCTGTTACGTAATGTACGTAAATGTTTCTGCTGAAGAGGCTCAACTTGGTTGAAAACAAAGAACGTGAATGTACAGATTATAATTAAATGTGGTGTCGATGGGGAACAAACTGCTGAAAGTGAGTAACTGGAGGTTGAGTTTCATTACATTTAATACAGTAAAATAAGAAAAAAAACAAGAGGAAGGAAATGAATTCATGTTACATACTATGACTTTGTTTTTTCTCTCTGTGTCAGGAGCTGATTTATTCTTCGAGCATCGTGTGACGGGCCTGTACCGCCGTGGTACATCATGGGAGGTCCAGTGGAACGGGGGAAGTAGTGAGATGTTTGACGCTGTTGTCCTGACGATGCCGGTCCCTCAGATCCTGCAGCTACAGGGAGACGTGGGACACAGTGAGACACACACTTTTATACTACTGTACCTGTGAGGACCTTCACGCTCAAAGCACATTTACTTAAATATTGTAGTCACGTACAGTATTGAGGTACTCGGGCTACACTAGAAAAAAAAAATCAGTAATCTGAAGGTCTTCATCAGTGCGCACTGAAATGTCTGCAGGTTACAGTTTATGACAGATGATGCGTTATATTCAGAATATAAAATGTGCTCCTTGTATCACTTCATTTCATTTAAATAGTGCAGTAAAAATCTTCAAACTGGTTCAGTTCAATTAGTGAATCTGTTTCACATTTTTCTAAAATGTTTTTTAACAGTTCTCATACAGAAAACTGATTTGTTCAGAAATAAAACGTGTTCATTTTAGAAAGATTCTATATGAAAATATCAGAAACTAAATATGCTTAAAGTATCAAATGTAACATACTCATAATTCCTGTCGGTATTTTATCATTGGATCACTGTTAATAAGGTTTAAGAAGGGCTTTTAATTTGTAGTTTATATCCTGTCCTTCCTTTCCTGCACTGAATCCTGCAATGATGCATCATATTCTATAAACTTGTTGTGCACTTGGCTCCATGTGATTTAAACTAACAGGAACTGTCAGATAAATGTACTCAGGTACTTTCCACCACAGCTTCAGAGAGAAAAAAGTATTAAGAAATGAAATGAAACACTATACTGTGTGTGTTGAAGTAGTTTGACCACAAGGGGGCAGCAGCGGCTGTGATGTCACAGTGACTTTGCATACACACACTTATTGATTTAGTGAAATAAATATTTGCATGAACACATTAATGTGATTAAATATGAGAAAGCTTCCTGACCCCCAAGACCAAGGAGCCAATTAATCAACCAGAAAAGGACTGACTATTTTTCAAGGATTTTACTTTGACAAGGTGAAAAGATGACTGCTTCCTCCTCCTGCAGTAGACAGACAGACAGACAGACAGACACACACAAAGGATCAATACATTTCCTCTGATGGTAAATCACTTCCAGTGTCTCCGATTGGTCGATGGTTAATGCACTTATCTTAAAAGCTACAGAACTTTCTGGTGTGTGATTGCAGGCTGGAGACAACAATGCCCCCCCGCCCCCCATGTCTCTAGATGATGATGATGATGATGTCATTTTCAGCTCATCTGATTGGCTGAAAGAGGACAGCGCCCATTTCCTCTGTGCTGAGACACACACACATGTATCTATTATTAGATATGTGTGTGTGTGTGTGTGTGTGTGTGTGCAGCCTGCAGCCTGTTCCTCAAAGATGTGAATCATGAAAAAGGACTTTTTTGTTAGTAGAAAATGTGGGAAAATGATAATTAATCATCAATAAATCATCAATCATCCAATCAGATGATGTCTTACAGATGTCATGTATGTGCAAGAATGTAAACTTAGTGTTGTCACAAACCTGCACTGTCATATACACATGCACATACCGTTCATCTGTCGACTTTACTTTTGAGTCCTCAATTAGAAGGTGCTCAGCCAAGATGTTACAAATATACTGAAATGTCTGTTTGTCTCTCAGTGCTGTCTGTCCAGCAGAAGCAGCAGTTGGATGGGGTCGTGTACTCGTCTCGTTTTGCTGTTGCTCTTTTCTTCCATCCTGATGTGGTTTTCAGTTTTCCCTGGGCGGCTCGTTATGTCACTGACAACCCCTCCATCTGTTACATCGCCGCTGACTCCCGCAAACGCAACGCAGGTCTGTCTGCTCACCTGTCTGACTGCCTCATTCATGATTGAAGGCAAATCAGATTTGTTTCTTGAATCTGTGACTGATGACATTCAGCCTGAGCTCAACGTATTTTCTGCTAATCAGCTAATGTTGACATGCTAAAAGGTAAATGCTACATTAATCTATAACACAGTTACTGAAATTAGCCATTCTGCCTTATTACAGTTCAGTTCAATTTTTTGTCTTTCTGGCTACAATTTGTTTCAATTACATTCAAATACATCTTTTGTCTAAGTTATATTATCGTCATACACTGATGGAGCTGAGACTCATAAGGACATTGGCTGCTGAGCTAAGATACATTACAATGTCCTTGAATGCACCACAGAGGAATTTAGAAATAACCAATCGAACTTCGCTCTGCACAGATGTTCCCGGTCGAGGTCCATCCCTTGTTGTCCACACCAGTGTCCCATTTGGCCTGGAGCACCTGGAGAAAAATAAGGAGGATGTCCAGCCAATTATCTTACAAGAACTCCACAAGCTGCTTCCTGATCTGCCTCAGCCAGTTAGTATTAAGTGTCAGAAGTGGAGGTACTCCCAGGTGAGTTATCACAGGTTAAAATCTTGTGAATACTGAGAAATCCCACTGACATCCTGACCCTGAACTCCTCTCAGTGAGTGATTTGTGATCCCTCCTGTGCTCCTCCAGGTGTTAATGTCAGTACCAGACTGTCCGGGTCAGATGACCATCCTCGACCGCCCGCTGCTTGTCTGTGGCGGTGACGCCTTCAGCCACTCCAACTTTGACGGCTGTGTGGAGTCTGCACTAACCTTGGTCAGTGTGCTTAAGGCCTCGCTGTGAGGCCGCTGACGTGACAGGAAGTACTTCAACCACAAGGATCTGACATTTACACGAGTCATCAGTTAACTAGAACAGTTGATACATTAACAATTTATGAAGTGATTACAGTTACATCAGTGGTGCTCCGACCAGGATTTTTCTGGCCAATCAACGATTGTTAAAAGTATGGGCCAATCACAGTTGTTTCATTGTTTGTCCTGAAATTTTTGTTTCCTGAAGCTATGATTCCACCACTCTGTCACTGCTGGTATCTGTCTGTAACTCCAAACTCAAATTACTTTTACCTCAGCTGAAGCACCTCAGTCCATATATTTACTGTAAACTTGTCATGTTGTCACATTAAACTGCAGTTCACCGTTTAACGCTCGGTGTTCCTCTGAACAGTGACTCTCAGTCCTGCTGTGTGTTTAGCTGTTCGCTTCGTTAGCCGAAAACACTGCAGATCACACTGGTACTCTACTGATCATAAGTAGCTAATGGCTAACTAGCACGTCTCCAGCCAGTATCAATACAGATTTGTCATCTTGATTTAACTATCACAACATAATAGTGAGGTCCTGCCAGCAGTTGTTTGAGACATATGGACGGTATCACTGGAACGTTGCACAATTTTCAGATTCTTTGTGCTGAGCAGTAACTACAGTAACAGCCTGAGAAGACACTCCGATGTGGTCAGTGCTCAGTTCAGATTGACAATTCTTAGTTCTCTCAGTTTCTGTTTTCTGGGAAGACAGGATACCATTCAAGCCTGGTAGTCTGCTATGACATTTTAGTGACACATAGAAAAACTGTCTCCCAACTTTCTTTATTGTTTTTCTGTTGTTATTATTACTTTATGCTGCCTTTTTAAAAATATTCTATTACAAAAGAATTTCACCTCGGGGATACGGATTCTGAAATGATTTATAGCAAATATTGGCCAATGGTGCCAATCAATTGCAGCACCATTATTTAACATATAAATGCTTTAGTTCACTTGTACTTAAGTGTTCTGTGTTTAAATGAATAAATAATTACAATTCTAAATAGATCAATACGTTGTTTTTAATGATTTAAAGTTGTAATTATTGAAATAAGTCTGAAATTCACCAGATGTCTGAAGTTTAAACTGCAGCTGAGCCCCAGTCTAACCCAGTTGTCTTTGGATAAACTTAAACCTTGTTAATCTGTGTTAACTTCCAGGATTAACTCATCCACAGGTTGAAAGTATCCAAATGAAATGATCCTGCGACAGCATCTATCCAAGGGAAGCACAGCACATAAGTGTTGTTAACCATATCCAGCTACCTCACAAACACCTAACAACATTGAAATGAACATAAAGAACAAACAGTGAAGTCCATGTTTGAACAACCATCATGGTGTCACATTTCAGGCACTTCAGCTCTCAGTTGTCACCATCACTGACAAGATGTTGACTCCAGCATGAGGTTTGACCTCCCTGTGGTCACTCTCTTTCTTTGTCAGTCTTTTTGTGCCATAACAGTGGAAGCTGTTCTGCTTGTAGTTGGAACTGAACACTTTGACTACACTTTCTCTGCTAACATCTTCATATCCTCCTAACCTTGTGGAATACTCATGTGCAGTGAGGGCAGGTTGGTGGGAATGCAGGTAGACAGGCAGACAAGTCATCCATGCAAAAGAGATTTTCAACAAATATTGCTTCTAAAATAAACTACTAACCACAGCTTCAAAGCTGGTTTACCTGAGAGCAGCAGTATTTTCTGTTTGGAACATCTCCAGTTTAACTCATTTAAGAACAAAATAAGTTTTCCTTCTGTGACAAACTCAGGATAAACATGACCTGTGGAGTCACCAGAGGATGTTGGTTAGTGTCCTGGTTCTTTCATAACTGTTTGTACACTGAGGTTGTTTCATAGTGGATGGACTGATAAAAGTGAAGAAGCTGCTGGTCTGTGGTTTCTCTGCTACTTCACACTTTGATCTTTTTATAGAAGCAGATAAGACAGAATTAGTTATGGTTTGGTGCCCACAAGGCTCAGTGTGTGTGTGACCTAATTTTTCTCCCGCATGTTCTCCAGTCGTTTGGAGCGCACTCAGTTGTGCTGCTGCAGTGCATTGTGGGAGAAGTGATTATCATTTCTGCCAAGTCACTGGTAGATCTCACATACACCGATATGAAAACCTTGTGTTGGAACACACACTTTGCTTCTGCAGCAGAAAATGAGTTTACCCACACATTTGTTTGAGCATTTTTGTCTAAAGTCAAACTGAGCTGCTGCCTCTGTCCTGTACAACAGAAATGAGACTCACATATTTAGTTTTTTGTTACAGACAGAAACATCTTAGCCACTCTGATGAACTGATGAAATGTTAGGACATTCATGTTCTCCTCAGGATGAACCATAAGAACTTTGGTCATCCTCTGATTCTCTGCTCATCTTGTGCCACATTCTTGTGCTAACACTCGCTTTATGTTTCTGTATCATTTTGTGCTTCTTTCTACTTTTTAAATGAACATTTGTATGAATTGTCATTGTACAGAATAAAAGTACTGAGACAACACAATTTGGTTTAGCATCTAACCAAAAGTATGAAAAGCAGCGAGTGGCGTACACACTGGATAATACACAGGAAGCTGTAGACATGCAGGTGCAAGAGTAACAGAAGGCAGTGCCGCGCTCTGTTAAAATGACATGTAGTGTTTACCTCCAGTTAACAGCTAGAGGTAGATACTACAGAGCAGATATTACAGTACAGACATGGTACAAATGTGAACAGATTACTTGTGAGATGCAGTATGAGCACAGTAATATAAAACATGTGGACATGTGAGTGCATTCAGTAGTCTGAACTGTCCTGACTGATGGGAGCTGTAGTTTTTAAAACTATTCAACAAACAACAGATGTTTATAAATAGTTTATTCACCTTTACAGTGTTTTTATTTCTTATAAAACAAGAAGGGAAAGAATAAAAGAAGTGCTGGAGGAGCATGGGTGACAGTAACATTAAATGTTGATCCACGTGGTAAAGGCCTGTAGCTATAGTGAGTTTTCTGTTTGATTACAAATACATGAACATAAACACTGTGGATGACACAATGATTCTCTACTCGGATTGATTTGCAGATCAATCAAAGCCATGTACAAAAACCAACTCTGTCATGACGTCTGATTTCCAACCTAGTCTGAAACATGAAATCAACAGAAATCAACTGGTTAGCAACAGTAACTGAGGAGGACGGGGCTTAAAGGAGAGTCAGTCTCATTTTGAAATGTTTGACTGGTTGGATATTTAAGCACACCAGTCATCAGAGTCTGTTGGCATCATGAAGATTTTTTAAAAAATCACCTGGACTAACACCAGCCCTAACAGACCCGATGTCCTGTCACTATGCTCCGTCTTTTTGACAGAAGTTAGAAAGCAACAAAGGCGGCTGCTGGACGCAACAGAAAACTGTTGCTGGCTTCACGGTGACATGATGCCTCGGTCTTGACAACACTTTGATCTGTTTCTCATCTACTTCAATAAAAGCCAAAATGGCAAATTCTACAGTCAATTTCTGTTTGTATACACCTTCTACCTTCAGTCAATGGAGAGACTGATCAGTTTTGAAATATGGACACCTACACTGACATCACATCCTTTTATGAATGCTGTACAGAGGGTTGACGTGACAGAACCTGAAGACCAATCTACCTGCTCAACTAACCGACAAACAAAACATTGAAACACAAAACATCAGTCTGAGCTTCATTTTGGCAAGTTTGGTGATGAGAACATTGTGTGTCATCTGCTCAACTAAAAGGCCAAACAACAAGCTTTCTAACAGAAAGAACTACAGGAGTTTGAGTTTATTCTAACATGATTACTGAAGGTTAAAAGTTCATTCAGAGTACTTTCAGTGGGTTCGAAGTTTGAGGTTTCTGTGCAGAGATGTAAAACTCTGCACCCCTTAGCATGACAGTATTTTGGTGGAATCCTTGTCAAAGTTTTCTCTTTGGCCTTCTGGATTGGTACAGGAACCCTCAACATCTGTATGTAAATATTTTCTAAGAATCATTGTACAGTTTTGGACACCGCAAACGTCTGACTCCAAATTCAGTAAAATTTGAGTTGAGAAAGTCCTTTCTGAAGCAACTCCTTATGACTTCTGTCTCAGATGGACATGACACAACTGGGACACGTCGCCTGCGACAACTATAAAACTGTCAAAAGAAGATATCGAGCACCTGAAACAGTGAGTGACGTGGACAGCACCTGCCTGGCCTCAAATACCTGAAACCCATTCAGTGCAAACCAGTGTGTGTAGTCTAACATGAGTGTTGAACAAGAGGTACTAAACCTCAGCAGAATGGTTTCAGGTTTGAGGCTGGACATGTATGAATGAATCTGGATGCTTTATTTATTTTTTGATGCATAACGTGTTGGTGAGATTTGTCTTCATGTAACGTGATGAATTCCAGCAGCGTTCTGACAGACAATGTGTGGCTTGTTTATAAAGCCTGAACCCTAATGGCACGTCACATCATGTGTGATAATGTGGAAATCTGAATCCAGGTTTTCTGATTCTGTTTCTGGAGTTCACACCAGTTTGCTAGAGTTAACAACATGCTAACATGATAATGTGTTTTTAACAACCCCAATGAACAAGTCTATACACCGGTTGTGTCTGAATGGGTTGACGATGGGAGGTGAGGCTGGGCCTGAGAGCACCTAACAGGACTCAAGACAAGACGTGAGTTGTTGTGGCTATATATAAAATGCCAGCAGCAACACACAGGGAGCCTGTGGATAGTTTGGTACAATCACAACAAAGCTGCTTGGAATCACAGATCAAGACTGGACACAAACTCGTGGCTGGTAGAGAGCACCATAGATGGACACCAGGCTCAGCATCAGCCCTGGGTAGCTCAGCTTAGCACCTTAAACTCATCAAGATGAAGTGAAGGCCTAACCACAGCTGTTCAAGAGTACTGGTCAGTTGTTAGCACAAGGATACATGAGGCTTTCATTGAGCCTGAGTGCAACACCTCAACATGTAATCACACAGAACAGTATTTTATCAATGGTAGGCAGCATTTTTCTACCGGTTCCACTGACCTCATTCAGTTTTGAGTCATATCTTTGTCCCATTTTTAATCTTGCCTAAAAAGCACTGACTTTTTCAAAACAGGGAAGCAACAATTCAGAGGTCTATAACCACAATATGTAGTTTCTCTGTCTGGTACAAAAAGGGTTTTTAAGCAGAAAAATGCCTCTCAGGCAGTTTCTCGTATTTCCAATCAGATGAAAGTTGAAGTGGGTCTTTCCCCATTAGCTCTATGACGAAGAAGAATATGAACAGTTTATGATTGTTGCTCCTGTTAAATTTGTTTCACCTTCAGCAAGACAAGGTCAGCAAACAGCTTCAGTCCAGACTAGACTAGGCTTCAGTCCGGACAAGAACCCTTCAGGAGACTGGAGGGTCCCCAGACCTTTCACTTTGGGACATTACCATCATAACCAAACATGCTTTGTATGGTGATCAATGGCCTTTCAGTATTTGAGTCAAGAAAGTGAGGAGGCCTTCTGTTGAAGAAAATGTCAAAATGTTGGTGCCTCTGCCCTCACAGCCTCTCACAATAAAAGCAGCACTGGGTTTTTGTGTTTTCAAGCCTCCAGAGAACGTCCTGCATGATCAGGCTCTTGACGAGGCCCACAATGTTGACAACAGGAACTTCAAGACCAAATCCAGAGTCTACACGGAACAATCAATACCTACAGGAGCAACACAGAGCCAACAGTAAGTATTAGCACCAAAGGTGTTGGAAATCAGAGATCAGAACTAAAACTTCTGACCACACAAAGTCTGGAAGCAGATCTTCAATCAGTTTGGCTGCAATGCAATGCTGTTGACTTCATAGGTGGTCTACAGAGTTATTGATGGAAAATTGATAATAACGTGGGTGATTCAAAAGTTCAGTCATTTTACTGCCCATTAAACGGATCCTAGCCGAGTGATATCATGTCCAGCAGTTGTAGTTTTTGCAGAACACTGGGTGAACAGGAAGTAGCTTACTGTGTGGAGATAAAGTACATACTATAATCATCCAGACACCTGCTTACATTTAGAAATGCAGTTGCAAGAAAAGCCCCAACATTCCACTGAATGTTAGGGCGCCCAAAGAACTGAAACCAAGTGGTTTGCTCCAATGTTCTAAATGAAGTTAATATCAAAGACGAAACTGAGTATCTCTAATGTTCATCAACTTCTGCAAAATCCAGATGGAATGGTTTCAAACCTACTGTAATATTCAAGTGATCCTAAATCTGTAGGTACAATCTGAATGAACTGAAGCGCTTGAATAACTCCATGAAGGATTAGTGAGTAAAATCATTAATAGTTTAAAGACAGAGTAAGAGTTATCACTCATGTCAATAAGAAAGCAGGGACATACAGAGGCTGAATCTCATGACTGATGGGTCATGAAGCCTGCTGGAAGCCATTTGTCAGCAGCTCACACAAATTTCTGGCACACTGGGAGAACAAGGGTTCTCAGAATCTTCTGACTGGTGATCCAACAATACTCCTAAGACTTTAGAACCACAGAGGGAGCTCCAGGTGGAGCGGACAGGGACTTTTTAATAAAAATCTATCTGACTGTCTTAGATATCTACCGCAAACACACACTGGGCCTTGAAGGCTGAAAAACTCTGGACTCAAACCTCATGAATGGCAGCTTCACAAAAAACTGTCTTTCAACAGAAATAAGCACATCAGCTAAACAGACTTTCTTGGATGGACTAAGTTTGAAATACCTGGTCCTTAATAAAGTGCAAACTCCACCCAACTTGCAGCACAGCCACCTCAAGACGAAACACCCTGGAATCATAGATTTATGCTCTAGTTTTTGTCAGGGTGTATTAGTCTACACTGAAGTGAAACTCCAGATGACAGAACAGTTATACTGTGTGAAGCTTGTTTGTTGTTTAGCTTAATGTGAGATATAGAGTAAGACAAGTTAGGGTTAAGCAAAACTGGCAGACTGGCTGACAGAAAGTAGAAATAGCTTTTGTTCACAGTAGGTTTGTACTGTATGTGTTTTCAACAGTAGATGATTGGCAGAACGGCAGCAGATTGTGAATAATCAAAGTTTCTCTCGTCTATTGTCACATTCAAACGACAGGTTGTCACTTCTCTCTGTGCGCTGCCTCGTCCTAAAGGCAGCTAAAAACTTGCAAGCTGCTTGTCCAGCTTAGTCCAAACATAACTCACGACTGAGTACAAAAATGTTAAAACTATGTTTAGGGGCTCATACGTTCTTTGGTAGGAGTTTACAATGTCGGGAACAAGAAAAATTATCAGGCTAAACCAGAACCAAGGATTCCTCAGAAGATCTTGTCCAACTCGACTCAGACTGATCACACACTGACTGACTGGACTGAACCCACTTAACTTGTCCCTGCAGACTCTGTCTGTTAGACAAACTGTCTAACTGGTGTGAACCAGTCCAAATCAGTCAATGCCAACTCAGACCGATTGGCCCGTATGGATTTAATTTTACTAAATTTTAAGTGGTCATCGTCATCATCAGCTGACTTTCCAAAATCTACATGGAGCTATCACTTCAAGAAGAGTGTTTAGTTTGAATTGAGTTCTACCAAAAATGAAGGCGAAAAATGAGACATAAGCACACCATGAGAAGAGTCAAGTCACCAAAAAGAGCTTAACGCAACTGAAGACTGAAGAGAAAGGATATGAAAAAACTTAAGATTGGTAAGCATGAAGTTTCCTAAAACTCTCCATGAAAAAAGGAAAGAAAGAAGGAAGGAAGGAAGGGTACATGGGGATTGTGGGGATTGATCCAACAAACATATTGGTGTCATCGCTAAAGAAGTCTACTCGTTTTTCAGTTTGTTTATATTCAAGTTTTACTCTTTTAAAATTGTCTGTCCATTCATTTGTCCTACTGTCCATTCGCTATTCGTCTGTCCAGCCTGGCCCCTTCCACACACTTTGCACCACCCTCATCACCTTCAGCTGCCAGGTCACCTGATTGTCCAGCTGTGCACTGAGCAGAAGACTGCTGTGTGTGTGTGTGTGTGTGTGTGCGTCTGTGTGGTATGGGGGGGAGAATCCTGATTCGAGTCCCACAGATCAGTTCTGGTCCGTCGATTATATTTCCCGATAGCTAGCAACATGCTAGTCTTAGTTTGGGGATTCGTGAGTGTGTATACATAGATACTGTGTGTGTGTGTGTGTGTGTGTATGCCAGTACATATATGTATAAATATATATGTGCATACCGACACACACACACATACAAACAAACACACACACATGTCTTTATCTGAATATGTGTGTGTGTCTGTGTGTGTGTCAGACTTTTGTGATTTGATTGTGATGGTCCTCTTCAAATGGCTCGTTCTCCGGGTCCGAGTCTGTCGTGTCTGAGTATCGGTAGTGATCTGGTTCGTTGTCACTGACGTCCGGCGTCACAGACGTGCTGCACGCGTCACAGTTTGCTCCTTCCTCGACCGTCTTGGTAAAATACAGCTTCACCTGGGGCAGATAATAAAATGAAGTGAAATCACTCAAGTTGAATTTCAGGATCAATAAGCTGCTGGACGTGTTTGGGTAGGAGTTTGAGGATTGCTGCTCAGTCCCAGCCTGCTGCCTCCACAGATCATAAGTTTAAGGACGTCCTAGCATCGTCACAGAGAGGACAAAGAAACTAGATTGAGAACTTTATTTTACTAATGTTGATACAATTATTAGTATACATATTCTTTCTAATGCAGACCAAAAGTCCTAAAAACTACACTAATTCAACTTTTCCCTTGCTCATAATTCCTTACAGCCTGCTGCTCTTTTTCTCCTTTGCTTATTGTTCAAATACAGTGAGTGACCAAATTTTTTACCTTGAAGTTTGGGGAGAAGTTCCTGTTGGCCTTGTCTTTGTTGGCTTTGTCCAGGTCATTCTTGGTCAAAGTAAGAACCAAGTAGTCTCTGTCGTTGCCTTCTCCTCCGGTCATCATCACCAGGTTCTGCTGCGTTCTGTCGGCCGGCTCACGTAGCATCCCAGCACTGCCGTTCTCCAGCTTGTCGAGGTTCTCTTCCGGCCCAGGGATGAAAAAGGTGTTGATCCAAAAGTGGAACATCTTTTCCTGGAAGGACAAAGTCTGAGGTGATGATAAAATAATCCAGAGCTTTGTTACGTGATCCCAGAGAAATCTGTGACTTCACCTAACGGCGAGTTTCATTTGGTCGCCTTCCGACACAGAGTGACTCAGAGTGACATAGGAAGTCAACATTTAAAAAGAGTCATCAGGTACAGTGCCTCTTCCTCACCTTCATTACTTTGTTCTGTTTGTGGAAGAACTCCACCTTAATGTCTCCACACACAGGAAGTGGCTGAGGGAACTCAAACAGCATCAGTTTGTCTTCCCGTCGGGTGTGAGCAGAGTTGGACGTGTGGATCTTTACCTTCAGCTGGTAAACCACAAAATGAGGATCTGGACACAAACACAAACACATCACACACCACCATTCAATCGCATCTATATATCTGTTTCATCCACCACCTGCAACTTATGTACACAACCTATCATATAGCATATAAACACACAACACAAACAAACACAGCGTGTGAATAACACAGACACATCTTCACATAGACAGACAGACAGTCTTACTGCAGGTTCCTCCAGTGAACATTGGGATGGTTTCAAACAGCATCTTGTGGAAGAGCAGAGCGACTGGTTTGTAGAGCAGCTGGTTCCTTAGCAGGTAGCTGTAGTAGATGACGTAACGTCGCTGACTGGGGATGGTCACACCCTGAACACACACAAACACATCACATCAACCAGCGAACATGTCACATTATCCTGGGTGTCGCCCATCTTTGATGCCGCTGATTCGCGTTCATTCAGGTAACCCCCATATCATGTACTCTAAACCACAGCAGCACCACATGTCTATCATGTTTTGTCTCACTTTGGTGAAACTTGAGAACAGAGGCCAGAGATCCCAGTGGAAGCATTACCTTCTTGTCGGTGGTGCGGACCTCTCCGTAGAAGTCCAGCGCCTCCTGAGCCTCCTGAAACTTGCCTCTATGCAGCAGGTAGGCACAGATCATGACACCAGTGCGGCCTTTTCCTGCCTTGCAGTGGATGGCGGCGACATGCTGCTCATCTTCGCTCAGCCACTGATCCAAGTCCTCGCAGAACGGTTTTATGAGCTCCAGCTGGGGAGGGTTGTGGTCCTCGAATGGATACTGAGCAACTGACAGAGATACAAGCAGAGCTGTGAGACAAACACAACTGGGAGCAACCCAACTTGATATGAGGTCAGAGAAGAAAACTTTGCTGACATCTCATGAATGAATCTCACCTCGGCAGTTGAACTTTGTTGTGTCATAATGTCGCTCTGCACACCTGTGGACAGACAGACAGACAAACAAACAGACAGATGATGATAAACAAGTGCTTGACAGTTAGCAAACTCTCAACTGGTGCTAACATTTATGAACAAGCTCTGATGAGAGCTACATGTGATGTGAGCTACACAAAGTTAACTTCCTCTGAAAAAGAACATGACACGGGAGCTCAGTGACTACTTACAGATTGTAGATCTTATAGTGATTCTTGTGCTTTGAGTCTAAAAACCTGAGAGAGAAACACGTTTAGTTTGGAAACAAGGTGTGACAGCACACCTCATCATAGTTACAAAGCACTTTTAAGGTGTCACAGTGTCTTTCAATGGAGCATCTTAGTGACATTTCAGAGTGAAGGTCTCTGCTCTCAACCATTCACAATAAACACAAATTTCATTCCATTATCATAAGGAACACATGACTTTGGTTTCTATCAGAGTTGTGCTGCACAGCTCAAAGCTTTGTACATAACATTGACATTTGAACTATAAATCGACATTCAAACACTGCATCGCATTGCTCTGTTTAAAGCTAACACAGTCTCAGATAAAGCTTAGCCTAAACTAATGTGATCAACATTAAAATGTTTGGAGAAGTGGACTCCAGTGGCGGCTGCTGAGGACTGTTATCCAATTGTGTGATCCAAACATTTCCAATACCTGCAGAGTGCTGTCAAGTCTAAAAATTAAATCTCAGTGCATTATGTTTTAATATACTGACACTGATGTTCAAAACAAATTTAAACATTTAATTGGTGATCTTGGTCGTGTTGAGGACTGAAAACAAGACTCTCACCGTACGACATCATCAATGTTGTTCCTGTAGACTCCTTCCAGACGCTCAGCAGGGAAACCCATCGCAATGATGTTTGGATAAATGTCTGATCACATGTTAACGATGAATAAACGGTACACGTGTACGTGGAATCAAAGTTTGACCTCTAAGTTTCTATGGGTGTCATGTTGAGAGCCGGGAGGAGAGAAGGTCAGATCGATGCTACATGGCAGATTATCATCATTACTGAGCTGGCTACTTCCCTCTGGCTCCAGTCTATATGCTAAAGCTTTTTTCGTTGACAGAAAAAGCAACACGGCAGCAGCAGTGAAGCAGAGTTGGCATGGGGAAAAAACTGCTGCTCAAGTCAAATACTAATTTAGTATTTAATCACTCTTGAAATATCACAGGTAAAAAGTGGTAAAAAGATTGAACCTTAAAATTAATCCTCATGTAGGTGCAAACCCACAAGGGGAAAACGAATGTGGAAGCAGCTAAAAATTAAATATAAAAACATTCAGTCAGGTGAGGCTTAAGCGTAACAGGCTTATGGTATTAAACAAAGTAAACATCACTCAGTGGTTATTTCAGTGTGCAACAGCTTCATCCTTAACATAATGTCCTCATCTGCCCTGTTTCATTAATTAATAAAAGTAACATTTGACTTCTACTCAACCAACAGAAGATGGGCAAAGGCCTGGAAAACAGGTGGAGGAACTTCACCTCTGACAGGCACAGGAGATGAACCGAAACCAATGAAGAAAAACGGTGCCACTCAACTAAAGAGTCATCGGGACGAGACAAACAATCCTGCCTGGGTCTCAAAATCCTCTTCCAACATAAACTTAACAACTCCCTGTGAACTAAAGCAGCCTCCTCATCTCGTGAATAAAAGGACATCACATTTCAATAATAGTTAGTCAGTTGTTCTCCACTGAAACTTGCGAGAATGAATGAATGAGGAAATGAAGCAGCCGTTTTGCTCTGTAAAGGGGAGGAGACGGACAGAAACCTAACCCTATCAATAAAGTATCTATCTATCTATCTACCTATCAGAAAACCTGCTCCCGACCAGGTTATGTTCATATCGTGGTAAATTAGTCTGAGTACAAGTTATCTTCTTTCAGTGACGGACTTGAGTTACTCCTTTCTCTCAGGTTTGGGTTACCTTCCTCACTGAAATGATTAACCCAGAGTTTCCCTCATTTCAGACTTCACTAATTCAGAGTTTCCACTAAACCTGCTTTCTGAAACAGGCCGCCGTTTTCAGATGCCAAGCATCAGCTGCAGGCAGGCAGACTGACAGCAAGCTGTTAGCATCAGACTTATACTACACACACACACACACACAACAGGGACATGTGTTAAAACAGTATATTTAAACTTCCTGCTCGACAGCAAAGCAGCTCTGTTGATCTGAGACAATCAGACATCACGTTAATCTCTGATCGTCTGTTCGACATTTTATCTTCAAAAGCCTAACAACTAATTGATCAATCGCTAATAAAACTGTTCTTTGGAATCCCGTCTGATAAGTTCACATGAAATGCTGTCCTGTCTTTTCTGTTGTATTTAAAAACAGAAACGACTTTAGCGACATGCTCAAATTGTTTTTCATGTCAGCAAAAAAGCAGCAGAAAAGTTTGGACTTGAATGTGACTATTGTGGGCAAGTTTTCATTTCATTGTACCAAGCCTGTGACAAAGGCATAAACCCAGAAACATGTGACTGTGTGACTCTGGGCTTCAACAATTTCTCTCCAAGATCTGATCCTTGTTATCATGTCATCATCCACATAAATTTTGTTTTCAAAACAAGTCAGCTAGCTTAGCATAAAAATTAGGAAAATAGGCAAGCAGCTGCCCTGACTATGTCCACAGGCAAAATGATGAACATACATGTACAACAGACCCCCCAAGACCAGACCCAAAGACGACGCCTGTTCAGTGAGAATGGCTCACCTGGTGCATACACCTGTCTGTCTTCCCAGCTTACTTCCTGGTTACGCAGCCTACTGAACAGCAGCAGCATTACTCCTGCTGGACCCATCCACAAGTTCCCGCTCAGCCAACAGACTTTACACTGTGCAGACCTTTTTTAATGTATTTTCTCAGCTCGAGGAAGGCTTCACAAAACTGAACGCTTCATGGATCAATCATAGCTAATAGCAGAGTCATAGCTGACGCTGTTGGCGGTTCGAGGTGTCCACAGTTTTACAGACATCTCTCTGATATTACAATATAATTTTTGCTGCTGAACTGCAGATACTGCAGGGACGGATGTTTGAAACTTGTGCACCAGTACAATGGCACCTGGTGACAGGTGTTTTTTCTGGCCTCCACCCACAAGGCAGTAATGAGCTCATTACAACTCTGCGTAACAGTTTTACAAAAACGAACATAAACATGACACAAATTTGTGTTTTGTGTGTCAATGTTTTATGTTAGAATGTGGAATGCATTGTGGAATGCACTATTGCCTCACAGCAAGAGAGTTCCAGGTTTGAATCCAGGTCTGGGCCCTTCTGTGCGGAGCTTGCATGTACTCCAGTTTACTCCCACAGTCCCAAAAAACATGCACAATAGGCTAACTGGCTGCTCCACTTTGCTTAGATGTACTTATGTGGTAGCCCGTCTTTGTGTGTCAGTCCTGTGATTGACCGGTGGCAGATCCAGGATGAACCCCACCTCTCGTGATATGTAAATATATTGTCATTTTGGTTCTTGTTATAAAATGCGTGTACAACAACATATGTACACATGTATTTCTCATCTTAAAAAGAAAACTTGTCAGAAATGTGTTTCGGCTGACAGAATGTTAGACATCTTTCTGAAGGCTGTCGAGACTGTACCTTCAAACGGCAGGATGTGATGTTAAACACTTGCTAGCCTCTTTAATGTGCTGCATGACATGAGAGCGAGGACCTGCAGAACACACACAGTTTACTGTCACTGGAGTTTAACTGGTCTCTGAATCTCAAGGAAATTCAATCGAATGCAACTGGACTTAGTTATTTGTCTTTGAAGACGTTTCACCTCTCATCCAAGAGGCTTCATCAGTTCATGCTCGCTTGACTAGGCTGGGACTAGTCCTAGCCAAATAACTAAGTTCAGTTGCATTCGATTGAATTTCCTTGAGATAACCATGACCTGGATGAATGAGAATATTCACAGGCTGGTCTCTGAATATTCACACGCTTGAAGCTGGAACCAGAGAACTTCACGTAAACTGCAGATTAGTTAGCAAACTGTTGGCGACATATAATGAATATAATGTTATTACAATATTAGTGTACATGGGAATTTGATATTAGTTAACATGGTTAATTATGTTATTAAATCTGCGGTAGTTCCAGTATGACTGCTCGGCTCCAGGTGTGTTTGCAGCTGCCTATCTGGACGGCTGCTGATGCAACGCCACTGACACCGCGGATAGCTTAGCTTGTTAGCAACAGCTACGGTCAGTAGTCCTCTGGTAAAACTTAAGGAACAGATTATTATTTTTATGTACCAAGCCGTATAAATCTTTAGTGAATATCCCAGTAAGAAATGATCCAAACGCCGGAGGATCAAATGTATTATTGGACATAAACCCCTGCTAAAAACATTAGCTGGCCTGATTCGGACACCCTACTGTCGCAAATAACCCGCACCACGAACTCCGTTGAAAAAACGACCAATTCAACGCGCTCTCGTTAGTATTTCCACGTAGATGCCCAGATAAAAGAGAACGTTTAATGACTGCTCGAAATAGAATTACGTACGATTCATCGTGTAACGAGAACTTTATGACATTCACGACATTCAAAGATTTGTTGACGCACACTGCTACCACCGATGCTCTCTTTGATTTAGTGTCAATGTCTGAGCACGCACTGAACTGTTTTTAAAAGTTCCAATTACTACATGGTCGCTTTGACTTGTTCAGCTTTTACGTGCACGCCGATATAAAGAGGAGTTTGTCTGTGACACAGTCTTGTTTTAAGTGCGCAGACTGTTTGTCCACATGGACAGTCCCATTAAATTACAACATTGTTGAGAGAAGTTTTGCATGACGTTTGAGGGCGAACATGCTAACTTAAGAGAAACATGCTAACCAAAACCCGTTAAATTACAGTAAAACTGACAGAGTAGTCAAAGGATACAGGTTAGGTCCAGGTCGAATCCACCCTCCTGGTATCGTCTTTTATTTCTACTGACTATTTCCTTGATTAAGGCAGCCATTATCGATGTCTTCGGTAGAGTCTGTAAAATTATGAAAAAAGTACCGAGAAAAAGCCTGTATTGCTTCTTCCTCGCTACAGAGCCCCCGCTCTCTGGTTGTCGGGGAGAGAAGCTAACTGGGGCAGCTAGCCCGAAGTTAGCTAGCCAGTAGCCCCCCGATTTCCAGAAAGTCGCTGTTTAATATGTCTCAGGGCTGCCTGCCGGATAACAAGAACCAGAGTAGGTCCAATGAGTATCCCGGTAACCGTCCTCTTCGGGGCCACCGTGCGAGCTCCGGTACAGGCAGTGGCTAGCAGACCTTCTAGTTGACAGGCAGCCGGGCCGTCAGTGCTGTTTTCTGGGTCAGAACAAGGGGGCGTCGGGGCCTCCTCCTTGTTCCCACTGCGGGCCCGGGTTTCCAGGTCCCCCGCCTGCAGACAAAACCATCCGCGGTTTTAATTTTGGTTAAGCTCCAGCCCTCCAGACGTCGGATGGATCCAGTTGGATACTTCCCGGCCTCGGTGTGCCGCAGAAACGCCGTGACTGGATGCAGCTCGGTGGAGAGAAAATCTCTCCGAAGCGCCTTTGAGCGGAGGAAAAGAGACGAGACTGAGAGAGAATGTCAAGTTAGAGACAGGAGCAGAGGAGGGGGAGGGGGGGCATGAGGCACATCCGGTCGACGCCTTCAAAATAATTTGCCATACTCACACCGTCATACAATAAGACCAATAAGCAGATCTACAGGTAGCTGCTATAACCTGCCCAGCATTACTGCCTGTCGGTGCCCATGGGTCAGCTGCGGGCAAATCAGCCGGCCCGGGAGCCACCATTAGCTCCTCGGAACGTCTCCTTGTGGCGAAGCAGAGTCTAACTGGCACCTCCTGCTATTGGAGTCGCCCCTCTTCAACCACGCTTCTCCGCCTGCTAACCCCCAGCAGGCGTGTGGCTGACGGCTCCACGAAGCCTCGACGTGGATGTCCATCAGGCGGCCTGCCCAAACCCAGCAAGAAAGAACAACAAAGAATCCCAAGACAGAAAATTGTAAATAGAAATATGTAGTATCGACTAAAGTGTAAAATACGATTTGATACCGAGAGATCAGTTTGGGGCTGATATAACAGAAGATTTAGATTAAAAGATAAGTAAAAGTAATACAATAATTTTAAACAACCAAAATTTCAACTAGAAGATTTAACAAGAAAGAAAGAATGTAGTTCAACTCGTGAGTTCAAACTGCTGTTTATGAAGAATTGTTTCTTGAACTTTTAATACATTTTTATTTATTTGACATTTTTGTCTGTTTTGATTAAAAAAGATATTGTGAAATCTGTCATAACTGTTGAGTTGTCAAAGTAACCTTTAGTTACACAGGGGTTAAAACTGTTGTCTTGTCAAACATTGTTTTAATCGTGTTAAACTGGTTTATTTGATAGAAAATGTTTTTGTTTTTACTGTGTTTATGTGTTACTTAAATAGGGTTCTGTGAGAGCGGACAGTGAGTGTTTTAGTAGCGTTCTCATGTGTTTATTCATCTGCGGCAAGGCGGACGGATACATTTAACAAAACAAATAAATACAACACCTGGTGGATACTGAAAGCTCTTCCAAGTTTTCTTCGGAATATATATACTGCATACTGTATATGTGTAGTAACGTTACTGTTACGCACTACATCATCAACTGTTCCTTCTTCATTTCCTGAAGTTGCGTCAGTCTGTATCACTTGACGATGCAAATTGTTAGCGGCTAACTGGAAGTAAACACAGGCTGTCAGCTCACAGGGTTGCCAGTTTCTGGTTGTTTTATCCTCCCATGCAAAACTTTCATCACGAAAAAAAACGCAAAATAACATCTGACGTCGCAACGCAGACTGCTAACGTTTAACTTCCGGAGACTCAGAGAGAATCTTGATGCACTGTGGTATATAATACGTACACAGAGTATAAAGCGACACTGTGAAGACTATAAACGAAAATATAAATTCAGAAGGTTATACACTATGTTGCGGCGCCCACTGCTGGATAAGACAAGTTTTCACAGAGCGAAATCAAACAACACTTCAACACACTTTACTATTTTTTCCATGTTCTCGTGATGTGAGCTGAATGAAAACAAATCACAATGAAAAGATTTGAAAAATCAACTCAAGCTTCGTTGAAGTTTGAAACACAATAAAATAAGTAATATGTAACTATGTAATACTTTAATTTAATTGCTCTTTATTTACCATTTAGAAGAACTTGATTCAGCTGTTTAGAACTCACAGTAATATCATGTCAGCAGATATGTGAAATATTTGTATATTTTCATCAAAATCCTGCGATATACTGAAATATCAAAGGGTACATGAACATTTTTGGAAAGAGTAGATTCAGCACCAGATACAATAACAATTAGTTTTATGTAGATGATGTCAAATCTCATTGGAAATATACTTAAACTGCATCAGTCATTAACATCTTTACTGAATTAAAATGTTTAACAGCAACAGGAATGCTGCATTAAAACCTAACTGGAAAAGACTTTCACTTTTTCACTTTTTTTCACTTTCAGTTTTATTTCAGCAAACTGTTTCTAATAAAAGATGTTACTGAGCTTCTTACATGACTTCATTAGAATACAACATCTGTAATAACTGCATCGTTAAAGTTATGTTTTTAAGAAACTGTTGCATCGCAGTATTTTGGTGTTGTCCTCATGCCGAGTCTTTGTGGAAAGATGTTACTCACTGAGCAATCTGTGTGGTTTCAACAGTAACAAGAATCACAGGGATGTATGTCATTGATGTGATTATAATATGAGGAAAAAAACCTTAATCTAAATATAAACATACAAAATTGAAACCTTTGCTTTTGTTCTTCATTGATTAAATTAAATCATATATTGATGTGTTGTCCTCGCAGGTTCTCATGGATCATGCATTTTAATTTTATTACTACTCTGCTGCAGCTGCTACCATTATTATTGTTACTACTATTGGTATCATAAACACCACAGTACCTTCTCTATACTTCATTATCATTATCATTATCTACAGTTCCAATACTTTTGGTATTATTACTGCTGCTATGCATCTCTGCTTGTGTGCTCCTTCTTTCATGCCAAGAGTTTGGTCTGGACCTGCTCTAATTGGAAAGTGTCATGAGATAATTTTTGTTGTGAATTGGCGCTATATGAATAAACTGAATTGAAACTGAATTGAATATTGACACAATTTCTTCCTTCTGTAATAAAAAGAGAAAGATTTCAAAATTTTTGTGCTGATTTGTGCTGTCTTGTTGATGTACTGGTTTAGAAGCCCTTGTTTATGTTGATGTTAAAGGCTTGTTTCACTGAATAAAGCTTTTCAACTGACAGCAAGTGTTTATCGATAAGTAATATTGTGAGCGAACCTTCAGCACTGCAGGTGGCGTCAGAGAGTGTTAATGTTGGCTAAAATTAAATTTGTAATCGAAGAAGCAATGGAAGCTTTTTTTATAGGATGGGAAAGTTATGACCCGCCCTACTCAGACTCTGATTGGCTAGTACTCGTTGTTTGGGTAGTTAGGTTTAGGCATGACAAGTGTAATTGGTTAGAGTTAGGGTCAGAATCTAGCGATAAGCCAATCGGAAGCATGGGAGGGCGCGTCATGACGTCGCCATCCTGGAAACAAAACATATCGGCCTTAACCGAGGAAGTGCCGCTACCTGACGTGAGTACTGGAGGTAAGAGATGGTCACATTTACCGGATAAACGAATGCTTCTGTTGTTTTTCTCTCATGGTTTTAACGAAGCTGTAGGTGCTTCGCAGTGTGTTACCGACGGTGACGTCTCTCAGTGTATCCGGTAAGGAACCGCTGCATTAAAGCCACAAAACCGAGAAGGTCAAGCTAACGCTAAAGTTAGTAGCTAGTCCTTTCGGTTTTGTAATGCCTACACCAGAGGGTCCCAAACTGCGGTGCGGGATTTCCAGCTGGTCCAGGAGGGGTTCCCGAAGTGTGTCTTAAAAATGAAGAGTAGTTTCAAGTGATTGATCCGGTGGGTGTCAAACGTCCAGCCGGATTCCGTTTAGAAGCCTGCTGAAGGGTCAGAAACCCAGCAGAAGCATATTTTCAGTGTAGATTCAAAGTGAGAAGCAGTTTGATTTCCTGTAATAGCAACTGCCCATCTCGCTATTTAAAAATCCCCTCACAGTTTTCCATTTTCAAAGTGAAGGTGTGACAGCCTCTCCAGAGATGATAGATGTTTGACCAGCAACTGCTTCTCAGTCTCGCTCTTGTTCAAAATGACTAATTTGTATCAGTGACAGTCTAAGACCCGAGTCTAACCGTGGCCCGACCCCAACCTGTCTCTCATCCAAAATCTCATGGGACAAATCCATCACTGATCACCCCAGACTGTGATAGTTTAGCAGAGCTACCAGAGGTTCTCTGGGGATCATCAACAATTCAGCTGGAGCTTTTTGGATTTACCACAAAATGTCCACTGCTGTAGTTTTTATTCCACTCAAACTGAAACTTAAAACACAGTTTGCACTGCAGGAAATCATTTGTTCACTTACTGATTATTGTTTCAGTCCATGGTTTGATATCAGTAATGTGTCTTTATATCACTTTTTCAGATACAACTTTACCAGTTAATTTACTGTCAGTCTGAGCATTAATGGAGAGAAAAACTTGTTGTTGGTCTACAGTCTCTACTTCTTGCTCTCTCTGATCCTGATGATGGTGTTGAAGGAGGTTCCAGCTGAGAACATTGCCCGTCCTTTGGGCAGGAACGAGGTCATTGGTCTGCTCTTCCGTCTCACCATATTTGGAGCCGTCACCTACTTTACCATCAAATGGATGGTGGATGCCATCGACCCCACCAGGAAACAGAAGGTGGAGGCTCAGAAACAGGTGGGACAGGGTTAGGGTTGTTCTGATACTGATACCAGTATCAGATATGCCAATACGCATCAATCCAGTTCCATGTCATTTATTAGCCTTGAAATCCATACGCGTTTCTTTGATTGGCAAGCCCCCCTGTGTAACTAAAAGTTACTTGCAATAAATAACAGCAAATAAATTAATAAAGATTGCAGCTCCCTCAGGATCAGTTTATCTTGTTCTCACCCTCTGACATCCTCATCAAATAAACCCAAACTGGTGTCTGTACTCCCCTGCAGCAGCAACATGTCACTTACTGATTTTTAGTACTTTTATTTCACACGGCAGCTTTCTGGTTCCTATTTGAGTTTCAGAAATGTTTAGTTTGTAGCAGGTCTTTTAATCCTGGATCCCCTGGAGTATTGCAATTGGGCTGCTGTCGGAGAGCCTGTTTCAACAAAAATTTCCAGAATCTTTGGATGGTACATCATGATCCTAGCAGCACATGGAGTTCGCTTAGTTGTCAAACAGTTTTCCAAGTTTTGCATTTTTCTGAGCCTTCCTACAGCTCCAAAAGTAAACCTAAAGGTAAAGTTTTAAACATTTTGTCACCATCTAACTTTGATTTCCTCTCTTACAGGCAGAGAAGTTGATGCGTCAGATTGGTGTTAAAAACGTGAAGCTTTCTGAATATGAGATGAGTATTGCAGCTCACCTGGTCGACCCACTTAGCATGCAGGTAAGTCTTTTTTTAAAGGGGGCAGGGCACAGGACACTGGGCAGGGAGGAGGGCTTGAGGACTTGGCCTCAGTAGCAGGGGTTCACACGCTACAAGGAGACCTATTGTAAACAAATTGAACAAGAGGAAGACAGTACAAACAGAGGACCTAAAGTGGCTCCCTGTGGGACACCACAGGTGAGATGAATAGCAGGAACACAGCTAAACACACACCATTAATAGGTAACAAAACCTGGAAAGACTCAGCAGGTGTTCTTCAGTTCAAACTTCACCTTGTGCTGAGATTCATCAACACTAAAGCAGACTGAACAGACTGGTTCTTCTGTGGAGATTAGCTGTCACTAAATATTCACAGCCGCTAACAGAAGCTGTACTAATGAAACTAACTGAACCAGCTGACAGATCTAACATTAGCATGCTAACATCTGAAGTGATGCGGACTGCAGTCAACACTTCTGACCTGAAACTTGATAAATTGTTAATGATGAGTCAATCCAACAATACAACATATTATAGAACATTATGCTAATAAAGCTGCATGAGAAAGTGAAGTCAGTTCAGTTGAAGTTTTTACTAGCTGAGACATTTCAGTTAGGGTTACTAATTCAGTGGTTTTAAACAAGTCAGTTATTACTCAGTGAATTCTCCTTCAGTGTCAGCAGATGTTTTTTTCCTGTTGTTATTCTGCATCATAAGAGGCTGTTAATACAACATTGTGATATAAAGGTGTGTGTGTGTGTGTTTAGATCACGTGGCGGGACGTTGCAGGTCTGGACGAGGTAATCACGGAGTTAAAGGAGACGGTCATCTTACCTGTTCAGAAGAGACACCTGTTCCAGGGGTCCAGACTGCTGCAGCCTCCTAAAGGTCAGAGATGCGTTAGAGTGACATCACAGTGACATCATAAAGTCAGACTGAAGAGAGGGAGAAAAACAGTGAAGGATTCAAAGGATAAAGGTGGGAAAGAGAAAGGAATTGGGGTAGTGAACGAAAGATTAGAAGCAGTGAAGGAGGAAGAAGGAGACAAGGAAAAAGTGAAGAAGGCAGGAGGAAGTACTGAAGAAACAGAAATAAGAAAGGTGATATGTCACACACTGACTGTACTGACTGTCGTCATGGTAACAGGCGTGCTGCTGTATGGGCCTCCGGGGTGTGGTAAAACGCTAATCGCCAAGGCAACGGCCAAAGAGGCGGGTTTTCGCTTCATCAACCTGCAGCCGAGCACTCTGACAGACAAATGGTACGGCGAGTCCCAGAAACTGGCTGCTGCTGTGTTCTCATTGGCTGTTAAACTGCAGCCATCAGTCATCTTCATTGATGAAATAGGTGGAGTATTCACACATACACACACACTTACACCTAACTGTCAGTCCGAGAGAGGTCAACAGCAGCATCCAATCCAATTCTGAATAGTGGCGATGGGCAGGGCCAATCACAGACTCACTCATCAGATTCTAACATGAGAAAACAAACACTATGAGCCATGTTTCCAGTCTTTATGCTAAGCTCACTGTAGCTTGATATTTAGCTTGCGGACATGAGTGGAATCCTGTGAGAGGAGGATGATTTTACTGAATGTGTTGCTTTAAAACTCAAGTGATCTAAATGTTGTTGAAACAGACTCGTTCCTGAGGAGTCGATCCAGCTCAGACCATGAAGCCACAGCCATGATGAAGGCTCAGTTCATGAGTCTGTGGGACGGACTGGATACTGACTACCACTGCCAGGTGCACACACACACGCTCAGATTCAGTCCTCATCACTATGATAATCAACACTGATCATGAGAGAAGTGTTGCACCATCTTCACCAAGCAAACTGTCTGTCTGTCAGGTGATCATAATGGGAGCCACTAATCGTCCTCAGGACCTGGACTCAGCCATCCTCAGGAGGATGCCCACCAGGTTCCACATCAACCAGCCTGTAGGTGCACACATGATAAAAAGAGCAAGTCAATTGTAGGGCTGGGCAAGGTACGGGCACGATATTAAATGTTATACCGAAATATTTTAGAAAGAGAGATGAAAATGCGACAACCCTTTTCAGCTGATTGCTTCCCTCTCATCTAGATGTGTAGGCTCTAGCATAAAACGCTCTCTCTACTCGCTGAACTCCGCCCCCTGCATGTGCACGCAGACCTTTCTTCGTTCACACACAAACAATTTGGCAGACATGGCAGAGGTCAGTGATGCAGAAGAGCTAGTAAGCAAGACAAAAAACAAAGGAGAGTGTGACACTACAAGCGGCCGCAGCCCCCCAGCAAGTGCAGCCTGAAAAGTCGGCCCCAAAACAGTGTTCTTTGCAGGATTCATTCAACTGTGTCGTGCCTTACGATAAGAAAAGCTGTAAGTCGCGAAATATTACAAAAGCGCTGGCCTACTACATTGCCAAAGATATGACCCCTATTGCAACCTTAGAGCACGATGGATTTAGAAAACTCCTTAAAACTATGGACCCCAAATATGAGTTAACCAGCTGCAGCTACTTTACCAGGGAAGTTCTACTGGACATGCGCACCACAGTTCGGCAGAATTTATCCAACCGGCTGCCACATGTCACGCATTTCAGCCTTACCACAAACATGTGGTCAAGTCGCACTTGCGAACCGTATATGTGCGTGACAATACATTTTATAGAGGACTGGGAGATGAGAGCTCCGTGTCTCCAGAGCAGCTATTTCCCGTAAGATCATACAGCGGAGCACACAGCTGAGCTGAGTTATTCAGTAAAAGTGTTTGTGACATTATATGTGTGTCATTGAGCCAAAACTGAATACTCAACACACTTCTGCAAAAAATACCGGTATATATCGTCAGTCAACCTAAAAATACAGAGATATGACTTTTGGTCCATATTGCCCTTCCCTAGTCGATGGTTATTGTCGTGTTATTGATGATGTGAATGGAGTAGGCTGTGAGAACTCTGTGTGATGTTTTGTGTGTTTCTGGTGCAGAGTGTGAGGCAGAGAGAGCAGATCCTCAGACTCATCCTGGAGAACGAAAGCGTAAGTTTGTCTGGAACACTTGCACACAATGTGTTCAGGGTTCAACAATATATGTTGGGTTCACTGGAAAACCCAGATCTGATCTGACTGGTGTAATTGATCTGTCTGAAATGGTACCCAAATCATTTTTGATTACAAGCCTAACAAAAATAATCTCATTTGAGTAACATTTGTTTGTTCACAATAAAAGCCTTCAGATAAGACAGCTGTTTCAGGCTTTTACTGTGAAGCAGCAGCAGGAAGCGTTGAATTATCATTTATTGATCACTGTCTGTCTCTCTGCAGGTGGACATGTCTGTTGACCTCTCCGACATCGCCAAGGAAACAGATGGTTTCTCAGGAAGTGACCTCAGAGAGATGTGTCGTGACGCTGCGCTGCTCTGTGTCCGAGACTTCGTCCACACTCAGAATGACAGGTAGCTGTCTGTAAGGTCAGGGCAACAGGTACCTGTCTGTCTGTAAGGTCAGGGTGAGTCCCATGGGTTCAGTCCAGGTGCCACAGCTCATGTTCAGTTCAGACAACTTAATCGACATGAACAAGAGCTTGTTGTCGAAGCAGAAGAATCACAGGTTACACGTACAGTCAGATACATAGTCTCACATGTTGTCATACATACTGATGCAGTCTCTGTCTGTCTGTCTCAGTCTGTCGGAGGACTACATCCGTCCCATCCATCAGTCGGACCTTCAGAAGGCAATCAGTAAGATGAAGAAATCGAAATCGGCGGGTGGACAGAGCGCCCTGCTGCATGCTGCTCTGGACTGAAAACTCACACACTGATCACATGACGACGTGAGCCCGGCCTGCAGTCGTGGGTTTGATTCCCAACCCGTTGATCAGTTTGGTGTGTTCAACGTGCCACTGCTTCTTGTGTTCTTATTTCAGTCAGCTGCTGACATCCATCTGCATCTTCAAAAATGTGTCAAACAAACACTGAGAATCATTTGTTGACCCAGAAATGAAAAAGTGAAAGAATTTGTTGGTTTCCACTGTAAATTATCTCACTGTTAAGTTTCTTTGTGTATTCAGAGCAGTGACTCCAACCTCTCTGCCTTAAATCTGTAAAAACCTTTAAGATGGCAGCTGTTGCCATTGAGACACCTCCAGCCAGAGCAACACAGCTGATCAAAAATAAAAGAGTTAACTGATATAAATTTGTGGATTTTTCTGCTAAGATAACCTGTGAACATTTGTTGTGACTCTGTTGGAAGCTGAACTGGAAACTCGTTTATCAGACCAGTATGAATCTCACAAAATGTAGTAAAAAGTCAAGAGTACAACTTAAAATAATTCAAATGAATTGAAGAGTAGAATATAATATAAAGTTACATCTACCTATAAAGCGTTACATTTATTGTTAAACTCTGTTTTAATGATTAAATAAACAGTATCCTGTGTATTTTTGTCTTGTTTTACTACATTTTGTCAGTTTAGGCTTCTGTACAAAATAACAAATTTCAATCTGAGACGATAAATCTTACGCAATTAAAGTGCGTCACGCTATGTACATTTATACTGTTGTTACAGTTTATTAAACTTTTTTTTAATCTGGTTTATTATTTATCTTTGATGTCCCAACTGACCTGTTGACATTATGTTAGTCATTTATTAGAATTAATTAACTGGACCACTGAACTGTCTGTTTTATCACCAAAAGCTATAAGCATACTTTGAAATGAATACAAAATTTAAAAAACTGTGGTGACTATCAAAACAAAAAGTGAATCACATGCAGCATTGGTTTAAGGGAGTTTTAACATGTGTCCAAAAATGCAATCATCAAGAGGGTCCAAACAACTTGCCTTTGAATAGATCCATTCCCATTTATTGAAGGTGTTGAGTATGGCAGATGACAAAAAAACAGGTTGATTTATTGATAAGGGTGATATCTAGTGAATTGGTGGTGGAATCAATTACAAAAAATAAAGGAAATCCAAAAATGTTGTGAATCACTGTCACAGTAAAAACTGTATGTCCTTCACCCGCATGCTCTCATTTCCACTAAATAATTCACACCTGTGGCACCTTACTTAACCCCACCTTACCTGTGACACATGACTTCCAACTTCCTGTGCAGACAAGCACATCATTGCCATTCAGGGGCCAAAACTAGTAACTTAACCAGACACATAGCATAAACATCCACAGTACTCTTAAACACCAAACACAAAACTTCATGGCTCCTACAAAATTTTTAGAACATTGAAAACCATCAGCTAAAAATGTTGTAAGGTTTGTGCTGTAAAATAAAAATATGAACTGGCTTGTCTGAAAACGTTTGTCCTGCTGTTACTTTTCATCAAGTGTACTTTATTATTATCATCATCATTATTGTTATTTTGTTTTTCTGATGTTTGAATGTGGAAGGTGAAGGACTGAACTGAGGATTTTGTTCTCAGTTAAATCAATTAATTGGTTTCTAAAATAAATAAAAATCTGAAATTAAAATGTCTTCACTTGCTTCAATATATTTGCATACAACACACAGGAACTTTTTTGTCATAAAGCTGAGACATTATTAATGTTTTCTGTCTTTACAAATTGATTATTGGACTCAGTTTCTTCAGTTTCAGTACATGTAAACAAAGAGGATTTTTTGTTGGTTTTGTACAGTGTTTTTTTTAATGTTTTTATTATGATTATGATGTCATAACTGCTAGATGATGTTATAAATTTTAATAACTAATCAAAATGACTGCAGTAAGAAAGAGAACACGTTCAGAAAAAGTCTGTCATCATTTTCAAATAAAAAGAAAATCTGAGATGACTTCAATATTGCCTTTATTGCGGAACATTTTTTTCAAAATTTTTAGAAAATCTAAAAATTAGTTTTTCTCTCAGTCACACTCATTTGTATAAAGAAACATTTCTCTGAGTTTTATCTTGAAATGTTGACTGAAAAGAAGACTGATGACATGAAACACTTTGTTCTGTGAAAATTGTTTACTAAAGCTTTTCAGGTTAAAACATTTGGCATCCAAGCAGCACCGAGTGAAAGCAGACACAAGTCTGAACATAAACGGCTCACAAACTGATAACAGGCACAAAGACATGAAAACTGCACAACAGGAAAATAACAAAAATTAACCCTGAAGACACAAAAGTCAGCCTGATTAACTTATAATCAAACTTATTGTGAAAATCCTCCCTTATAATCTGCTGACAGCTGAAACACTTGGAGAGAAGTTGAGGGTTTTCACATTCACTTCAATAAAGTCATTTTTGACTGACAGCAGCCTTCAGTGGCCATGAGAAGAACTGCAGCAAGACGCTTCAGTGCAGAGGCCCAAATTAAAAGAAAAAGACATCAAATTTCAAAACATTAATGAAAATGTAAATCGAAAAAAGCCACAATAAAAGGTGTGATTTTCAGCAGTTGTCAGTTGCTGTCAGTAAAAGAAAAACATCTGATTGTGAAGTCTCATTCAGCACTGTCAATCAACTCTCAGTATGACTGTCCACCGTGCCCAACTTGTCGCCTGCTATTGTGAACAAACAACTGAATGAACCGGACTGGTCCGCTGAGTCCAGACCTTAAACTGAAGCAGGATTGTGTGAATCAATCAGTCTGTCAGCCACAGCAAACTAACCCTCCGACAGAATTTCAGAAGTCACCTTGTTGTTGTGTTCCACAGTCTCTGATTTAAAGTGATGTTAGTTAAAATGATCCACTTCTGAAGCTGGCTCGACTCATTCCTGCATCACGTTATAACCACGTCACTTGGTGGTGCTATTGACCTAACACCACCTGCTGCCACCTGTGTGTAAAACAAACAGGTGGGGTCAGGATTTGATCGTTGCTGTCAGTTTAATTAATCCAAGTGGTTTGTTTGTGTAGAAAAGCATAAACACAAAAACATAAGCGGATCATAAGTGATGGCTCAGAGGGATTACTTTTATCAGGCCATTCATTTTATTTATTTATTTGGTAAATTGCTGCATATTGTGCCTTTAAAAATAAAAAAATCAACAAAGACCCAAAAACAGTAGCAACCAAAGAAAAGCTGTCTCGTGATCATAGAAATAGAATAAAAGAACATGAATCAGATTTACCGCTGTAATGCCACCAATAAAAAAAATGACATTTTTACAGCTGACTCTGGTTTACAGCAGATTAAAGAATCAGTTCACCAAAATTAAACGCAAATCAAAAAACAGTCAGTGTTAGTAAGTTAAATGGTTTGAAATGTAAGGATGACATAATGTGCTGCCACAATGTCACTGATGAGTTACAGGATTTCAAAGTTAATGGACAACATAACCAACAGGTTTCTATTCAGCTCCTTCCTAACATTGCAGAGAAGTTTGCATTTCGAGTCATTCGAGACTCTTGAATGTTTTGTGCTGTTTGTATTACCCTGATCTTTCAGTTACTTCAACAGAAATCAGATCAGGCCTCTTAGGATAAGATTTTGTTGTTTTAGAAGCTGAGGACTCACCACTGACGTGTTGTTAAAATGTTAAATGTTTTTAGCTTAGTTTACATAACTGAGCCTCAGCAGTTCTTCAGTCTTTCTAAGGTCCCAGTTAACACTAACTGGTTTCAAACCAGTCACTTACTGAATCCTTAAAACTTAAATGTCTCAGCTAGTTAAGACTTAAGTAAGGACCTCTATATAGATTACAGACCTCTATAATCAGGAAAAATCAACTACGTAAACAGGAAGTCACCACAGCTTGTCAAGCTAGCTTCAAAATCTACAGTTTCTGAGGCTAAAAGTTATGTCTTTGTAAATGCATTTGTTTATTTTTGTTTTCATACATGGAGAAATCTATGTTTCACTGGCTGCATTCATACACCGATCACAATCCAGGTCAGATATGTTCAGTGGACTACATATTAATACTACTGTAAACAGGTCAGACATTAACATTAGCTACTATTTACATTAGCTTTGTCAGTTGTTTCAGTTAGTGGCTATGGACGTTTAGTAACAGCTAATCTCTACTGAAGAAACAATCTGTTTTGATTTAGTAATGATAAAACTCAACACTGATGTTAGCTTGAGCCTAATTTAGCACAAGGCTAAGTCCAGTCAGAGATCTTACTGATCAACAAGAGAGCCGATCAATGACCCGATAGGTCCAAGTCGTAAGCGTGCTTCACAAATGATTTCAGAGGAGAAAAACACAAAGACGAATGTCGTCACAGCAGCACATCAAGTAGTGCAAATCCTTGTACACGTACGCTAGTTACTGTTGCTACGCTGGAATTGGACGCTTGCTGTTCAACGAGGGGTTTAGATCAAAATAGTTATAAAATTTACACTCTACATATATATTATGATTAAACAGCAGACAACATTTGATTCTATGTTCTTACTGAAGCAGATAACTTCTTGTCAGAGTTCGGTGTTAGGTCCTCGACCTCCAGGTCTTCCCTCACACTCCCTGTGGAAGTCACAGCCGTCCAGCAGGTGGCGGTACGTGGCTCGAACGTCACGGTACAGCGGCGCATCCTCTGCCTCTAAACCTGGGAATCGAACCGGAGACTCGTTGATGAGCAGCTGCAGCCGCGGGCCTCGCTGGCAGTCGTACAAGATGAAGAGCAGGTTGGCGGCATATGGGACAATCCGACTGGTCCGGAAACGTCTACCTGTGAGACACAACATGAGACCAAGTCTGATAGTGTTCAGTCCTGAACCTGAACCTCCAAAACAGGCAAACACAATGAGCTAATTCAGCTCACTGTTAATGGGCAGTTTGACTCAGTGTAAAGAGACTGAAGCCAAATACAGTCACCTCCTTGTGGTTGTTTGCCTCCACCAACCAGTCAAGTTTCAGTTTCACATCTGTAGTGACTGACAGAGAGCTTTGTCACCTGAAGCTCAGTGACATCCAAACCAATGAGCTTGTGGTGAACAGAAACATGATGATGTCACAACAAAGCTGACTTTTGATGTCATCGTTTTATCCTGCTAGACTTTTCTGTGAGACTATGTCAAAATTGGTGCATGAACTCTTGAGTTTTGTGAGCTCCAGCGACCTTTGACCCCGAAATTCTCATCAGTTCATCTCTGAATCCAAGTGGACATTTGGGACAAATTCGAAGAAATCAAGGATTTGATTGGGGCGCCTGCAGCAGCCATGCTGGAACTGTTACTAACCCATAGTCTAATGTCTGATTGGATGTCAGGGTGGAGGCCGGACTTCGTACCGTGCTGTGTGTGGTAATTGCTTGCAGTGGGCGGAGTCTGGTCTTTGTAGAGTCCCAGCAGGGACATTAGGGGAAGGAGTGTCTCAGCATGTCCCACCAGGATGGATGCCGGCTCAGGTGACGCCTCGGTGGACCTGATGGATATTATGAATAATCATACAGACTACACCACTCTCAGTTTCCTTTCTCCCTTCAAAACAAGAGCTTGTAATTAACTTGCATATTAAACATGAAACCTTCTCTGTTTATTCTCATTCTACCTAAAAAACTGTGGAAATAAAATATGTCCAAATACAGCAGAGTGTACAAATCACCATTCAAAAGAGAAGGAAATCTGTGTCAGTTGACCACATGAGGTCACCAACCTGCGGGGACGTCCTGCTTTATCCAGCATCCTGAAGACGTGATGAAACAGAGGACAGCTGGACAGACTACTGATCACGTGACCATGAGAGCGCTTCCAGTACTGCTTCAGGTCCGCCTTGTACTCCAACACCTGCAGCGAGAACAAAATACTACAAAGATGTACTCAGATGCACACAGATGTTATCAGTGTTTGTGTGAACATGTTTCGTCCACGTGTACCTTTGCATCATCCTCATCAAACAGGAAACACCACGGAGAGTGAAGAGATTTGATCGAGAGCTCGTAGGAGCACAAGAAGAACGCAGCTTCCACCAAGTCTACAGGAGACACCAAGGGACAATCTTTAGTGAAACCAGTCGACAAATATGCAGCTTCTTCCTTTAGTCCTGCCCTTACGCTGTGACTGGCTGATTCTGTATGCTGCAAGTTATTCCTTTAAGTTCCTAACTTAATTTTGCTCATTATTACAACATGTCTTTGATGTCCTTCACAGTGTCAGGGTTTCAGATTAAATTTAATTTGAACTGAACTGTTTCACGGCTCTGCTGGATGGTGAACCAGCATGTGTGCTTGTCTTGTACTGTAGTGTGTGTGTGTCACCTGGTGTGAGGCGGTGAGGAGGAAGGCCAAGTCTCTCAGCCATCCTCCTCCTCACTCCCTCCATCTCCTCCCCGTGTCTGAACTTCTCCACTTCCTGCAGCGCCGTGCGGTTGTTCTCCACGCCTTCCACATAACCACGGCAATGCTCGAAGAAGCGCATCAGCTCGTCATCTACCTGGTGGTGGTACTGCACCTCTGCAGAGAGACAGACATTTCCTTTCCTGCACATTCCAGCGTACTTCAGTTCCTCTGACATGCAGCTGACTTAGGTGAGCACAATGCATGCTGGGTACTGGCTCCTGACTGGCTGTGATGGGACACTCCCTCCTGAGCTAAAAGCTGGCTGGCTCAGAGGAGAATGACTTTTACCTGAGTGAGAAAATTCAACAAACCTCCTGACTGTTCAATGTGTTGAGGATGAATACTGGTCACCTGATGTCGTCTCACCCGAATGTCTCCTCAGACCCTCCTGAAACGCCTCCATGCTGCTCACACAGCGATGCTTCGAACTGCTCCTAAAACTGATCCTTGCCATGTTCTCTTCCGACAGGAGTGACGGAAACAAGACAGACAGACGCCTGGCCAGTTGACGGAGCTCCTCCCTGCCCTTCATCACCAGCTGACCTTCAGGGTAGGACGATAGACGTAAAGGACAGACAGAGAAGGAGGACACAGAAGGGGGGGGGGGGGGTTTGATGTTGGAAATGTTTGGTTGGGGGACAGTGAAATTATATAAAAACACTGAATGTCAGAACGTTCACATACGTGTGAGCTTCGCTGTCTTCGTTCTGACTTTTATTCTGGAGGATCTCACTGACTGCACCTGCCAGTGAACAACCTGAGGACTGCACCCTCAACCATCTGCCAGTGAAAAGCTTCATGTCTGCAGTTAAACGTCTGACTCCTGAACACAACATCTAAATAATCATGGACTAACTGTGATCGGTTCGAGTGTTGGTGCTGCTCTGTTGTGGAGTGTCTTGTGAAAACTCTCTTAATGATTATAAATCAAACATGTTTGCAAACATTATGGTGGTAAAATCCCAATAAATCCCTTTCAGAGACAGCGACGCCGTGAGGTGAGCTCAGGTACTACACTCACCTGCTCCCTCTTCTTCTGCAGGTTAAGTTTGTTTTTCACAAGTTTGATTCTCTTATTTGTTTAAATGTACATATTTCACAGCAGACTGAGATTCTGTAAAAACAACAGGATGAATTAACTGGCCATGTTTCCATCCAGAAATATTGCAGCTCAGTGGGATGTGTTCAGTTGGAACGGGTGTTTGAGCAGTGCTCACCGTCCATGTCCTCGGTGAACCAGTTCTCCCAGCGGCTCTGGATGTCCTGCAGCCAGCCCTCGGAGCCTCTGGAAACTTCTCTTAGGACCAGCTCGCTCAGTTTCTGGATCCTGCGGATGTTTTTCACTGTCGGGTAGCGGCTTCCGTGCCTGATGACCGCGGTCAGGTGGACCGGGGAGCACCGCTCGCTGGGCGGAGGTTTTAAGATAGATTTGTTTACGGCCAGGGCGTCGCGCAGCAGATGCGGGTTCACCTCCTCGTACCGTGTCTTTGTTCCGAAGTAAGTGGCTATGTGCGGGATGCCGGGGAACGAGAGGCAGGAGCAGGAAAAGCGGCTCAGAACCAGGCTGAGAACCGTAAACACTATTGTGTTTCTGGGCGATAAAACGCAGAACATGTCCTTGGTCTCAGAGTAACATTTCACAGTTCAGCACAGACGTGAGTTTGCCCGACCGCCTTTGTTTGCTTTGTTGACGTTCCGGCTTTACGTAACCTTTGACCTGCCGTTCAGTTCCGCGGTGGACGACCAAAAAGATTCCCGGAGTTTCTCTACCGACGCTTTTCTCATGAAAACTACAACTTTCTAAAAGATTAAGATTATCTTTTATTATTACCTATAATAAAAGATACTTACTGTTAAAGATAGCTATTGTACCAATTACACTGCATGCACCGCATGCACCGCCGATTTTAATTTCAAAATAAAAGCATACGTATATTGGCAAAGAGGAGAGCATTTAATCCTCCTGTGAAGAAATAAAGTATTAAGTTAGTCCTAACCCAACCATCACTACATTATTAACCGTTTCCAAATCCACTTAGCCATAAAGGCCGAGCCATAAATGTTTCTGTGATTCTCATATTAACATTGAACACAAAACAGAATTAAAGTTTTATAATAAACACAAATGAATGTACACCAATCGGGCCTGGATGGAAACATCTGAAGGTTATCCTGAGGAAAAGAGGAAAAGACAAGGAAAATCTAAAGGGTTCATCCAGTGGCGGTTCTACATCGAATCACCCCCCGCCTACAAAAAGAAATGGCACAAAATTTTTCACATACAGCCATGTTTTATTATAACAACGTAAGTGAAACAGGTATTTCTGTATTGCACAAATCCTTAAATAGAACATTTGAAAATCACACTTAAGAGAGTCTAGTTATTCAACTATTGCAATTACAACAGGAAACAAAAGACAATTAATACAATTCTGCACAAAACAGTATAAGTTATCAGAACTTAAAAAAATATACTCTATATACATAAATATGGCAAAAATATATACAATCAGATATATAAAACAAACATCCATCCATCCATTTTCTATACCACTTATCCGTCAGGGTCATGGGGGGTTGGAGCCTATCCCTATAAAACAATGATATAAAATATTAGGAATAATATACAAATAAAATGACTCGACATTTCTGGCCTTCCTTGGTGCAAAATCCAATTCTTCAATCCTCCAATTCTATTCTTGGCACACTTTTAGTTATGACTGGTTAGACTATGTTTTGTCACAAAACAGAGTTGTAGCAAATGGCAAATGTTCATCTTTGAAACCACCTACACATATGGCTAATTACAGGACCCAACGTGACAGAAATAAATAATAACTCAACTTGTAACAGTTTTTCTGCGAAGTACAACCTTATGGTGAAGTTAGATCTGGTGTTTGCTAAGACGAATTACTGTTGTATAAGCACAGCAAGCATCATAGCAAGAAGGCTAACAAACATATACCACCAATTAACATTAGCCCTTCATTCATGACATGGATACCGTAATCATACAGAGAGAACATAGCAAACCTTTATCTTTTGCTCGTTTCTTCTTTTCCTAAATTGGGCACCTGATGGCTTTGACCTTTTTCTGTCCATCTCTGCGTTTACTCGACAATCAACATTTTCCCAACGCTGTCACTCAGGACCAGGAGTCAAGACTAAACCAATTCACCTTGGTGACCACATAATCGTTTTGTATTACCTATTTTTATTTGGCCATTTCACACAATTCAGAAAAACAAAAGCGTGAAATGTGTGTTGTATGGAAGAAAGTCAAGGTCTGACTGACGTTCAATTTGGGAGAGACCCAGAGGTGAACTGTCCCCGCTCCCCTCCCCTTTCCCTCCTCACACACGGCTTCAGTGCACGGCACCTTCTCAGCAAGCAGGTGCGCCTGCAGCTGCAGGGGGCGCCAATTTGCCGATTTTCCACACGGTGATATGACAGATAATAGAAAACCATGTAAAGCCGCAGATTTTTTTTTCCCCCAAGCGCTCGTGCTGCCCCCCTTGTGTCATGAAAAAATGCCACCCTGGGCAGCTGCCCGGTTCGCCTGTGCCTAAAACCACTACTGGGTTCATCCTCTGGAGAGCAGGAACATCTAATTGGCTAATTGTTGCAACGCCTCATTCTGTAACAAAATGTTTTACCAATAAAAGTCTTTTAGGTTTTGCTCTCTGTACGGAAATAAAAACTGCTGTCAAATACTTATTTTGAACAGAACATATAGGCACTTTTATTTTTCAGATATTCAAAGATACACAGCTGTGTTAAAATTTACACTCGACAGATTTACATGTCATGTTTTTCAGTTGTAACCACAGACTTCACACTGATGGAAAAGTGGCCGATGTTTAATCAGACTAAAAGTCAATTTTGAATTATTTCTCCTGCAATGCAATGCACACAAGAAATATTAAAGCATTACATTTGTAGAAAAGCGTCAAGATTTATTTTCTTACACAGTCCGACATATTGCATCATTTCCTGTTGGTAAAAGTTTACCAACAGTGTACTGTCAGTGTATAGTACATAGTGTATACAGTAAAAGTGTAGATCAGCTGGGTGAAGTGAAGAACCTCCTCACTGGTTCCACTCGACCACTAAAGAGAAAAACAAACAGAAGAAAAAAACGATTACCCATCAGATTCTTGACCTTCAGGAGACCCAAGCAGGAGTCTGCTTGGCAGCTTCACATCTCACAGATGATCAGCATTGATTGATCATATTGATGAAGATTCAGAAGAGTTTTTCAGTTATGTTTAAAACTCGAATGTGTGACTTCACCACGTTAACAGTCAGGAGATCCAAGAGCGAGCAGATTACACATCCCAGCAGACCTGGAGGAGCTGCTATTATTGATTACTGATTTACCTAAAGATCATTTAGAATTATTTAGCCTCTAGAATCAGTCAGCAGGTTCAGTTTCATTTGATCATACAGAAAATAAACAGAATGATTTTATCATCTAAATAGGCATCAGTCATTTTTCTTATCTTTACTTGTATTGGTATCCTGTTGAGCTGACTGGTGAGAGCAGAACTCAGACCAGCAGAGGACACTGGACTGTGGTCTATTGCGGTCTTACGTGCTGCTGAGCGCAGTACCCAGATTCCTGATCTTCCCTCGCAGAGATCCTCTGCTGCTCGTTTTATAGTAGCTGTTCAACTCTGGAGAAGTCAGCGGCTTAAACAAGCGACCTGGAAACAAACAAACATCATCTGGGAGGAAAATTGGCATAGTTAACCTTTTAATAAAACATAAAAACCTGTAGAAAGGACGACAACATGCTGATGCTCTCTTTATGCAGCAGCAGAAAGAATATTTACTGAGCAAACAGGAAGTGATGTGAAAGCACCTGCTGGGTTTCACCAATCAGCAGGGGTTTACAGTTTTTCTGAATTGCTAAAACACTCATTTCTGTTGTGTGAATCAGTTGCTCAGTCATCTAAACTCATTCACTGAATTGAGCATCATTTTGACAAAACCATAAACTATCTTCACCTAGTAAAACACTATTTGAAGATCTCAGTCCTTCCTTTTGCAAAACTCTAAACACATTCTCATGCAATAAAACACACTTGTCACTGTGATGCATAACGGTAACAACAATTGGCAAAATATGAACACAAATAAAACACGTGTCATTTATTGAACACAACAATTCAAAATTGATCACACTTACTTCTCATCATGTCACGATAACATGACAACCAATATAAACCAGTTTGGAGTGCAAACAGGTTGGTCCTGCAAGCTCATGACAGCAATGGATCAGAGACACAGAGGACGAGTGCCAGTAAGAGGAGGTTGAGGCATAGGACAAGGAGGAGAAGAGGAACAGGAGGGAGAGGAAGAGGAGGAGGAGGAGGAAGAGGAAAAGTGCCAATTTCTGATGAAATTCGGGCTACAGTCATAGACCATGTACTGGTGCATGGCATGACCATGAGGGAGGCAGGCCAAAGAGTCCAGCCAAACATCAGTCGATTCTCTGTGTCCAGCATAATCCGGAGATTCAGACATGACAACAGTTACAGTCTACTTTACTGTTACTGCTTTATCATTGAAAGTTCAAAGTACTACTGTATACTGTATATATATTTCAGAACATTACATTACATATATTTTGCACATTCTCTTTTTGCAGAATTGCAAGACTGCCATACGGGGGTGGGAGGACACCCACGTTCACACCCCAGCAGGAGGCCACTGTAGCTGACATTGTCCGTCAAAACAATGTCATTACACTACAGGAAATACAGCAACAAATTGTTGAAAACCATACAGACTCAATCAATCAATAATGTGAGCCTTTCCACCACTGACCGCATCCTCCATCTCAACAGGATACGAATGACACAAGTTTACAGAGTGCCCTTTGAAGGCTGATTCATATTCATTCATATTAGCTGCGGACAGATGGACACTTTCAAACAGACTAATGAGAGGACAGTCTAGAAACCCACCATGTCCACCATCCTGGTTGTAGGATGAGGACGAGATTTGGTCTGTCTGGATGGCGAGGACGCTCCTCCAGTAGGCTTCAGGGAGGGACAACAAGCGACAAACAACCTGAGACAACAGCAACAGACTTCATGACCCACTAAAGGTAAAGATGAACATCTTTTGTCCACAGAGACAATGATCAGCGTTAAAATGATTGATTGTGTTAGTGGTTTGTTCAGGTGGGAAGTTCACAAAGGCAACAGCCAGGTGTTGTGTGAATGTCCACAGCAAACCTTTGGCTGAACATTTGTGTCTCTCATGATGGTTGTTGGAGATGGCTCAGACATCCCGTGTCCCACTATAGTTGGTCCAAACACTCGGGCCAAATTATTCCGGTCCATCTGACACTGAGGGCTCTTCATCACTCTAAAAAACAAAGCAGTATGTAATTCAGCATCAGTTTCACTCTACTTGTAGAGTCATAACAACCAGAGAGATGCAAAAACAAATCCAAACAGACAGACATGAACCGACTCAACAGCTTTCTTACTTGTGTAAGTGGAGCATGAGGAAAGCAAGCGTATCTCTGTTGGCCCTCGGCAGCTCTGCGATGGCCCGGTACACAATGGCACAGCTGTTGTCTTCATCAGGCAGCTCTGACTCACAGTAGGTGATCAGTCAGGATGACAGAAAATCATTTAAAACATTTATTGATCCAACATTTACAAGTTGAATCAATATGAATCTTTATTTCTTCTGATTCATTTCCACACTGCTGATTGTAGGTTTTAATATTTTCATCCCTTCACATGTTTCTCATTCATTTGTTTCTTCAGGGACAGAGAGATTGATTTTTATTAATACCCATCTTCACTGAGTAGATCAATTCTCTGGAGTACTGATACCGTGATGTAGCAATACTTTGATGTATTGATACCTGGTTTATGGACATGTCGGTGTGAGCAGCACCAGCATTTGTACCTGAAGCCTCTGTGAAGGTCCTGTGCAGTTTGAAGGTGATTAGCGGCTCCTTCAGTTTTCTCAGGAAGTCTTTGAGAAGACCACACAGTACATGGATGTCCTGTACTTTACTGAGCATGAGCGGCGTTTTCCCATGGATGAATCGATCTCGGAGTTCCTTTACCAGACGCTCCCCTCCAGGTACTCTGTACAGTCCTCTCTGCAGACACAGCACATCATCAGCTGCTTCCAAACCCAACAGCTTCAACACAAGTCTGAGATCAGCTTGAAGAGCTCACCTCCTCCAGTCCCCTCCTCTCGATCTCAGCCACACACTCAACCACCAGCAGAGGAACTCTGGGATGGATCACCGGAGCAAAGCCCTCCAATGAGTTCTGGACAGGAACAGGTCTTTATATGCATAATTGACACAAGACTGAGGAGTGGAGGCAACACTAACATGAGCTGCTCTCCGCATTAATTCTTACAGGGTCAGTAATAAATTACAGACACAACAAGCTCCTGCCTAGGTCACCTCAAAGTCATGATCTCATGTTCTCTTTACACATCTGTGGGCTACATTAGTTTAAATTCAGTCAAACAGTCAAATACACTTGTGCTTCTTCCTATTCCTTTTCAGACATGTTAAATTAAGATATTGTTATTGTATTATTTCCACATGTTCGAAATAAAGCCTTCATTCATACATTCATTGAAACTCAGGATGAGTTTGGTGATTGAGGAGCACAGTGAAGATTTCTGAGCTCCTCCTGTGATATTAAGTCCTGCTGGGACTTTGACTGGTTTCCAGTTTTCATCATATGGCTGCACTGCCTTTGGTTCTGGACTATCTGCTCGGAGGTACCTGCTGAGTTGAACTTCCTGCCCTGCTGGCGGATGAGCAACTGCCGTAAAATTTCTGTTTGCACTCTGGATGAGCAGCCACACGGCAGTTTCTGCACTTCACTGCAATCTTCCCAAAGCGGATCCTCTTACCACATGGTGAACAGGTCTCAGGCCGGATCACCTGCACAGAGGCAGGTAACAACGCAGTTTAAAGCTCTGTCAATCCTGCTTTACTTTGTTCTTCCTTTGATGCTTTCAAGTGATAATGTGTGGATCACAGACATGTTTTAAAATACCAATGTCTTTGACTGTCCTGCCATCAAAAGATAGACTGCCACATGTGCCCATTAAAATGCCTAAAAACCACCAGAACTCTGTGATATAATCTATTCAATTCAAATCATCCCATGTTCCGACAAAGTTCAAACTCAGAGTATCAGAGCTGAATAAAACTTTAAAACGCTGCCTTGTCTGAGCCACCTTAACAACGAAAACAACAACTCCCAAGGTCGATTACTGCTCACATTGTTTGCTGTGTTTTAGAGCCTCCTACTGGCAGGAGCTTCATACTGTGAGTTAAAGATCATGTGACTCATATAGGGAGGAACTGCCTGACAGCAGACTGTCACTTAAACTCAACATTGGACTCAAACATGAATTTCAAAATGAGGCTTTCAGACTTTTATCCTCGAAAACATCTATACTCTCACGGCCCTTCATATAAATCCTGTTTATCGCACATTATCATTGATGACTCATCACGATCTGAAATAATCAGCTCATGGTTATCTAAACTCCTCCCATCTACTCAGTTAAAGCTTACAGCAGTAACAAAATCATCCATATGTGGCAGAACTGTTTTCACAACAGAAAACCGTCTTCAGATTCACTGAGTTCATTGAGAAAGGCTAACTATCTGAGGTTTCTATGAACTCTTAACTCTGTTACTGTGAATGTTTCTTACCATCTGGTCTATAAAGTGTTTTGCAGCTCTGTGTTCATACCGTTTTTGATAGAAAAACATGTCTGAGGCTTTTCTCAGCTCTCCCCTCCATCTTTGGTTCAGCTTCAGGCTCAGCCACCGTCTCATCACAGGGAATCCACACTGATGTCTGATCTGTGGAGCACCAGACATCTTAATGGTTTCACCACAGAGTTCAGTGCGAAGGTAAACTTTACTTTACAGTATCACTGCTCACTCATGTCAAGCATTAAAGGAAAGACAAGAAGAGGAAAACATTGTCATACAAACAGACTGCTCTGATCCAAACATCCAGATCAGTTTTATTTTGGCAATGTGAACAGAAGTGTGGATGAGACTGACCTCCACCCAATGAAACAGCACACTCCTGGGAGAGGATTTGGGCTGGGTTCTTGGGGGTCTCCTGTGTGATTCCCACCACCATGTGGATTTGACCTACAGAGTCCGGAGTCGTCACCGATGCCTTCACAATGGTCTCCACCTCCTGAGTGACACACAAACTTCTGCTTTGACTTTTACAACAGAAACCAGGCAACTTCATTCAGTCTGAACAAACAACTCATGTGCTGCCGCTTCGAAAAACATCATTCAAAACTTAGTAAAAAAATTTGTGGAGAAGAAAGAAGAAAGAAACAAAGAAACGACCTGCTAATGCACATGAAGAATAAAAATGTACACTTTTTTCCTGAGAGTTTCTCAAAAGATGAGCCGTAGATTCAAATATTTCAACAATTTTGTTCACTAACATCTGGGAACGACTCATTCCCATCAGACATCAAACAAATGACTATTCCTCTAAGTGGGTGATCAAGTTGCTGATATGGATCTGCTCACCTTGTCCACAGTTTTCCTTTCCAGCAGCTCTGCCGACACGTTCCCACTTCTCCCTCGCCTCCCAACCGGAGCACTGGCAGCCGGTCCCATCGACGAGCGCTGAGGACCACCAACAGATTGTCTCAATGTCAAATCTTTGTTGTTTTACTGATGTTCATGAGCAGAGAATTTACAGAAAAGAGCATAAGCACCAACACAGCAAGGCAGCATCAGAGTGTCAAACCAACAAGAAGCACGTTGAGGACCAGCTTAAGATGTGATTTGGACTCACCCTCTTCTCCCTGGCTCGAGATCTCAGGGGTTTAATCACACTTGTATCCAGATCCTGAAACAATGTGAAAACCAAAACTTTGTATCACATCACATAAAGCTGCTTTTCTCACACATTGTCATGTTTGGAACAATTTACTACTACAGATACTTCAGCCCATCAGTTCCTTCAGAAGGCTTAGAAAGACTTTATGTTTTGATCTTATTTTATGTACAGTGTGAAGCTCTTTGATTTACTTTAACAAATAGAAAGAACACATAGAAATGAACTTTGCTTTCTTTCTGCAGAACAGAAAGTTTTAAGAGTATACAAGTTGGTTTCCATAGAAGTGAAATCAGTGTAATAACCGAAGGATGTGAAGGCATTAAACAAAGAATTTAAGCAGGCTGGTCTTTCAATCGAGTATATCTGCTGCCTGTGACACAGTTTGAACATGATGTTCAGGTGAGGAATGTACCACATCATCATCTGTTCGATCATAGCTGATGTCAGAGTGACAGACAGACAGGAAGGACGACTCGTCGATCACAGACAACCTGAAGAACAACAAGAAAACACAATGTTGTGTTCAATAACATGACACCGGGTCTCCTACTGCTGCAGACCCCCTGAGAATAAACTGAACCCCTCCAGTCTTAAACCCAATCAGTCACCCTGAACAGCTACATGAAGCTTTAACGTTTGTTTTAGCCAACTGCTGAACCTTGCGATCGACTCACCGCCTGCTGCTTCGCTGCACAGTCACATTCGCTCCTCTGTGGTCAAACGCAGCCAAAAGAGATTTCTGCTCATCATTTAGACAAGCACTGGATTTACTGTCGTGGACCAGGATGTCACACATGAGCTGCATCTGCCTCTGCTGGAAACCATTACAGGATAGATGAAAAGTGACAGAGTGCTGTCAGCACCCCCTACAGGGTGAACAAATCTTCACAAATTATCTGAGGAGTTATATATTCTTAGAGTCTGAGCAATAGTGAAGAACAAAATATCTAATTTGTCCTGATGGTGGTGCTGGAGGAAAGATCATGGAATCTTTATGATGTAAAGGGTTCATCCTCTGGACGGCAGGACTGTGACCCTCCTGGTCAGATGGAGTAGATACTGAAAGTGGACTGAAGGCCTCAAGTTGCTCACTCCTTTTTGGTGTTGCACCACAGGCAGAGACAAAGTAAAGAAAGTTGTCCTGTTGTCTTCATGTGTTGTTTGCGTGTTGTTAGATACACAGATGACCACAGCAGTGACTAAGCTAACCCAACAGTTACATTTACAGGTATGTTTTTATGGCATTTGCAGGTAATTAGACTTTGTAGCCTGTAACCTGATGTTAGCAAATGTGTCCCCTGTGAATGTTCTTGTTCAAAAAGCTGAGATTAGAAACAGTAAACAGGAAGTAAAGCCTCCATTTGCACACATCATCCCCTGATGGTAATGTGATGAACTTGTGTAAAACTAGCAGACACCATCGTGAAACTAAAATTATTAAACATAAATTTCTCCCTTTTGGTGTTTTTGGTGAAGTTTTTGATAAAAGAACAAGTTACACAGCAGACATGAATGCAGACAGAAAAAAAATGCAGGAGAATTAAATTTGAACCTTATTTTCAGTTGGAACATGAACTCTTTCAGCATTATTCTGAAAACTGTATTGCAGCTGACAGGTTTGCCTTCTCACCCTCCTCCTCAGGCAGCAGTTCTAGTTTTAGTGGAACTAAAACTGAACTGAATCTAATTTCTTCTTCTTGTGTTTTTTGTGGGACTTACCAGGTACTGATAGTCGCCTTCAATCTTGTAGCGTTTCTTCATCTCCACATCCAGCTGGTTTCGTGCATGTTTCAGTTTGACTTCCAGAGCAGCTTTGGCCACATCAGACTTCACCAGCAGCTCTTTGTACTTCTTCAGCTCCAACTCTGCGTGCAGCCACCGCTTCCTGACTGTCTCAAAGTTTTTCACAATTTCAACCATCTCTGAAAGGGCAGCAGGAAACAATCAGCATCTACATCCTCAAAATGAGTAAGAGCGGAACGTTTCTCTGCTGCAACCAGGCCAATAATAAAAAAAAAAAGGTTTATCCTTGATTAATATTAAAACTGCTGTGCTTTTGTCCCCACTTCATTATGTCCATTAACAAGTGTGTGACGAGAAGCAAACTAACGTAAAATTAGTGGACATGAAGCCTTGTTTTCTTCTGCTTTCTACCTGTCAGTCATGATTCATAACATGTAATCAATTCGCACTCTAATAATAATAATCATCAGTTGTTTCTTCATAAGAGGAATTCTCTGCAAAACCAAACAACATAAAACAAATCCAGAATCATTAAAGTACTCCATGAAGTCCAGGATCTGCTGCAGGACTGAACCGGCAGTGATCCAAATGTTGACCCTCGATCAGAACTGTTCCTGGGTCAGCCTCACCCTGCTCGCTGTTCACAGTGTTCTCCTCCATGGTGATCCTCTGGAGACACAGAGCCAGCAGCTCCTCCACGATGAGCCGAGACTCCCCCATGCTCAGCGACCCTCCTGCAGCAGGAAAGGGACAGTCTGTCTCGGTTTCAACCAGCCAACTCTCTCACGGTTCTTTGTATTAACTTTGATTCGCCGTCTGGTGTGGACTGAACTGAGTCAGGATTTACTTCATTCTTTCAGTCAGAGGAAAACTCAAGACTTTTGAAGGAGAGGAGAAACAACATTCAACTCACCAGTTCACAGCTGGAAACGTTCAGAACTCGTACACGCGGACAATCAAGTGATCTGTGCGCGGCACTTGAACCTCGTGTCTCAGGTGTGTGGGTGTCTCCGTTATGTATGAAACGCTGTGTGGTCGCCTCGTCATGCGGGATTTAAATGTGGAACCTGCGGGTCTCTGGTGGAAAAGTTTAAATTGCTTTCAAAGTGTTCCCATCAACATTTGACAGTTGACAGCAGACACGCACGATGCTTGACTGCGGCGCTCAACTGCACCCCGCACATCTCATCAAAGCAGTAACAGTCTGTTCAGTCTTACCGCAGGTTGAAGAAAATCTGCAACCCATCAGCCGCTTCATTGATTTGTCCTGCGTCTGTTACCACGTGACCTCACCTGCTCTTCCTACTGGTTGTGATGCCATCGGTGCAGCTGGTTCGTCACGTGGTTTTTAAATGACTGCGAGAATCTTATCAGCTTATTATGAATGACTTGCTTGCTTTTAACTGAGCAAGAGTTGGCTGAAGTGTTGATCTGGTGACCTCTCTTAACTTCTTGTGATGGGTTAAATTTTGTAAACAACTTAACCGTCATCAAATGAAATGGACATTTCAAACGACGAATTTAAATTTATATCTGACCAGTTTCATAATAAACACATGAACATGACATATAAACACCAATAATAAGATCAGCTCTTTTACGTCATATTGATTTCCTGTACACAGAGCTGGAGACTGAAAGAGTTATTCACAGGTTGGACAGCAAAGTATGAAAATGGACATGTCACTCAGCTGTGTTTGTCTTCACAGTTTATTCATGCAGCTCTCTGGAAGTAGTTTTACATTCACTACAGGAACAACAACAACCACAACAGATGCACTGTTGCCAGAGCAACCCCTCCTCATATGCAGGAGTGCATATCCTCCATGTTGGCTCCAGTGCATCTGCGAGGACAGAAACACAAGTAACTGCTATAGGAACAGTCCAGCCTGCAGGAAAACAGCCGCCATGCTGGAGCTGAGTCAGTATGGCAGCGTTTAATAACGACAACGTTTTGGAGGAGCTTTACTCCAACAGCTCAGCACCATCATGGATGCTGTGGGCTGCACAGCCCCTGAACTGTAAGTTAGTACTACGATCACTGATGCTAACACTGCCAGGATACAAAAACTTTAAAAAATACAAAATGATCATGGTATCAAATGCAGCCTTTATAAATCAAAGACATTGTCTTCAGAGGTCACAGAGCAGGAAAGGGAGGGGTCTGCAGCTGTGACATCACAGTCTCAAACTTTTTCCCTTAAAAGACAAAAACTGAATCTTCATGGGGCCACAGGCCTCTATGTTGTTAAGATCTTAAATGACTCCTTTATTTAAGGGACTTCCCATGCAGATTGTGAACAGTGATTATAGATGTTACATATTCAAAGAGCATTTTTACCTCACAAAAAATAAAACTGCATAAACATTATAAAATTTTGTTGAATTAATTTTTAGAGGGCAAACTGAACCTCAAGGCAGGGCCCACTTTGGGCAGCCCTGCTTTACAGTCAGGGTCAAAATTGACCAACCAAAACACGTGTTTGTTTGAGCAGTCAGCATGGGTGGGGCCAGCAGAAGAACCACTACTGAGCATGTGCAATGGGCCACCACACAGGAGCTAAAAAACTTTTTCAGCAGTATGTTTATAGTAAAATAAGTTGATATCCAGTGCCCAGTTGTAATAACATGATGTCACTTTGTTTAAGATATTTATGAAGGGTGGAGTAATTTGGTTTACTTGCTGTAGGGGTATTGAAGGGATTGCTACTTGTAGGCTATCAATTAATTTATTAGCACCATTTATCAGTTCTTTCTGGTTGGCATTCATTTATCAATTCTTATATCAATAACTAAAATGCACAGTAAATGAGTAAATGAGCAAGTAAAAGGTGAGTTGGTCCTGCAGGACAAACCCTGCAGTCCAGACTAACTCAGACCAACAGACACGCTTATTAGGACAGAACACATTACACAGAGTGATGAATTTACACCAGAACAATATGGATTCATATTATCAATGTGCTCTCATAGTGGATTGAAGTGGTTCATATTGAGAGACCTTAAAAGATCGAGACCAAGTGTTACTATTACTGACTACAGTGAATGAATTTAACTTTCACTTCAACAATGAGCTGAGTAAGTTCTTGGACAGAATGGCAGGTATGAGGCAAACATCTGGAAACATCGAGGAACAACAAGTTCAGGCAACCGCGTTTGAAATGTGTGCTGGTGGTAAACAGTTGGTCTTCGATGTGTTTCCTCATGATGATGGATGCAGGAAGTTTGTTCCAGTGAAACTATAATGACTACCACTACTACAACTACCACTACTACTACTGCTTCTATCAGAGAGAGAGACAGAAAAGAGAGAGAGAGACAACATCATAGATACAGAACACGAATGTGTGGAGAAAGTGATGAATTCATGAGTTTGAGGACAAATGAGATGAAATGTTGAGTACAAATGTAAGATTATTTAAAAAGTATGAGTACTATGTCTCATTCTAAGAACCATACTGATAACACTCAGTACCACGACAATTGAAACACAGTAGGACAGTAGTATTTTCAGGATTGTAGTATCATTTTTGTAACTTTCAGTACTAGTTGGGTTGTAGGTGTAAGATTTGTAAAGTTGTACTAGTGTTTATTAGTGTTTGTAAAGTTGTAGTACCACCATTTCAGGATTTAGCAAAAGTTGAAGTACTATTGTTATAGGGTTTATAAGGCTGTAGAAGAATTCAGTCATAATTAAACTATCTGTAGAGTTGTTGTACAGCATAATACTAGTTAAAGTACTTGTTGCTGGGTTTAATACTAGTTTTACACTTAAAAGGTTTTAGTAGGGTCCAGTATTAGTTAAAGAGTTTGTTACAGAATTTGCAGTGTTTTAGTTTTTAATATTACCTTTGGGGTTTGCAGTAGGATTTATCACAAGTTGAAGTATTTGAAGGTTATATAAGTACATATATGGTTTAGTAATAACGTCATTAACAGAGAATGACATCTGATCTTCTCTCTTCATTTTGGCCACTCAGTCTTGTGTACAGAACCTTCAAGTGTCAGTTAACATGGTTGTTTAAGGGTGTATGAGGCTGTAGTAGGGTTCAGCAATATATAAAGTACTACTGTTTCAGGGTGTAGCAAACCAAACCTTACTACAAGGTTTGGTTTGGTATATTGTGGTGAAAGTGACACAATTTTGTGTTGGATAAATTCAAATTCTTGTTGCTTTATGATAAGGATGTAATGTTGGAGCGCCCACCAGGTGGCGCCACAATCCTCTGAGTTGAGCGCCGAGGTATGTGGTCGTCAACCTGAGCTCCTGGAAGGAGGAAAAAAAAGAAGAATGAGTGTGCAGTCTAAACCACAGTTCAACAAGTCAGCTGTAGTCGATCACATTATTGATCAGAATGCTGCCGATATGTATGTGTGCCCTGCATGTATGAACACTACCAGCCAGGGTGAATCCTGATTGGTGGAGGTTTCGGGAACCAGTCTGGCTTTTTGGACATGGGGTGCCCCTGGAGGTTGGAGTGGGTGGGACCGATTTAGTCATGCTGATAACATCATGGACCGGACCATCATAGTTTCCACGGGGAATGCCACGAGCTTCGGCCATCTGAGACAAGGTGAGGAAAGGTCTGAGCAAAACTGAATGACTACTTGATACACCGATCGATCAGTTAACTGATCAACTAGTTCATCCACCAGCAGCTGAACCTGTAAGTAGCTTGTTGGTCTGGTTACCATACTGCAAAGGCTAATTGTCTATCAGCTAGTTAACTGGTTAATCTGTAGTTCAGGCCAGTTCACAAGTTAACCAGTGTGTTAACTTGCAGCAGTCTCTGATCTTCTATTAGATAGTCATCTGGTTGTCTGGTGAAGTTGAACAAGTTTGGTGAGAGGGTTAACCAGTTGGTTGGTTACCTTGATGCAAATTTTTATCTTCTGCCAGAGTTATAGATAGCTAACTGGTTAACTTGTTGGCCAGCTGCTTATCTGGTAGTAGTTAAGATGGTTTATGTATTAACCAGTTGTTTCGTTACCTTGCTGCGGGCTCTGATCCTTTTGTAAACTGCGTCGGGGAAAGCCTTCCTGGCGATAAAGCGTCCTGAGCCCTCAGTCGAGTTCAGTTTACCATCCTCAAAAACAACATGACCGCCACTGATCACCACTGATGCAACGCCTCGAAACTCCAAACCCTCCAAGATGTTCACCTCCACTGTCTGCACAGACAGGCAGCATGGAGAGGAGGAGGAGGGTCAGAGATGAAGGTCAGAGTGTGATGACTGTTGATGAAATAATTGTCATTATGGGTGATGAGTATCAATGTTCTGTTACCAGGTTGTGAGTCTTTGCAGAAACAGTTTGCGTCTCCTTTGGGTTCCACACAACGATATCGGCATCTGATCCAACAGCGATCCGTCCTGAACACAAGAGACAGAAAAATCAATCTGCTGCCTTACACTTGACTGCAGTGATGTTAACTTAAACACTAATATCACTGCTGATGAATATTTGCATGACTATGGCATTTCCTCAGGTGGATGTTCATGTGCTTTATTGTATTTTTACACCAAAGTTATAGTTCAGTTACCATCTCATCCTGTGTAAAAAGGATACAAATCACAAGTGAAATAAAAAGGTCCTCTTTTACACTCTTTTGTCTTTATCTTGTCCACACTGTGATCATTCTGATTGATGCAATACCTTTGCGTGGGTAAATGTTGAAGAGTTTAGCAGCGTTGGTGCTCGTCACAGCAACAAAGTCGTTCTCATCCAGCTTCCCTGTAGACTTCAGAGAGGCCAAATGAGAAAAGTTAAAATAGTAGTGACATCAGTAGGAGGAAGATGATCTGATTTGGTGAGTCTCCACATGTGAAGTTCACCCTGTTCTCTCAAAACTCTCTGACTGTTTATATTATACATACATTTATACATTTTATACAACATCCCAGGACACCATCCGCCATTAGAGCCTTGTTTCAGGTAAGAAAGAAACCCTTTAACAGGAGGAAATCAGTTTGATGAAGCATGTCTCCACTTCTGCATTTTTCTTGAACTGTTTTCTTGTTTTCAGTCAGAACCACACAAAATATTAATATTTTTTGGGATGCCTGGATCCAACTGTTTCTGTCCAGAAGTAGAATCCAATACCTGCATTCTGAGCACAAAGGTAATACCACAGCTCTTTTTTTCAATCAATTAAATTCTGTAAACATCACATTTGGAGCTAATTTGAATTATTTTTTAGGTTGATGATGTTGTAGTCATTAAAATCTGAGATGACAGCCTGCCATGACAGAATGAAGGTAATTTACATTGAAAACACTGAACTTTATAATGACTTCGACAGAGAAATGGTATTTTAATGCTGATTGATCGTCATGTCTGAAACCAACTCTGTTGATTTCTGCAGTGATACTTGTGCAATTTATCGGATCAGATTGTAGGACTCAGTTGCAGAACTTCGGAGCAGTTGTCCCCCTGAAAATAAACTAACTACGTCCATTTTACAGCCACATAAAATCCTGCCTGTTTCTGCTGGTTGCATCTGAAACTTCCTTTTTTATGACCTTGGAGACATCATAGTGTCTGTGTAGAGGTGAGACACAAATTCTCTCTCAGTTCTCATTTTTCATTCTTCACACAACTATTTCTGCCACATCTCATGTGAACAACACTATAAATGTCTTCCAGGAGAGACTAGAGTGGATTGATTCATGGTGTGCAGACAGCTTGTCCTACCACAGCTCTGTCCCACACCACAGACATCCTCTCCTCAATCCCATTGGTTCCCTCTGGGATCAGAGTGAAGTCGTCTTTACCGACAGCTTTCTGAGCTGTGGAAAAACTGGCCTGAGCACTGGATGTCACCTGGAGATCTCCACTGGAAGGAAACACACGAGAACCTGTCAGATTCACTACTTAAACTGTTGAGATGGAGGATGAGTCTACAGTAATGTCAACTGTGCTAAGAGAGATGCAGAAGGAAAGCAACGCTGCTAACGGGAAGTTACAGTTGTACTAACCATGCCAACAGGGAGGTCAGGTATTGTGGAGTTGAAGGGTCAGGGTTGAGAGGTGGGCTCATGACGAAGGCAGCAGCTTTGGCCCAGTCTTTGGACCAATAGTGAGAGCCGTCAGTAGCCAGGCTGGCTGTAATAGGCTCCCCATACACCACCATACCTGATGACAGAAACAGGAGGATGTTTACACCAGCACAAATGTCTGAGTACCTTATTCTAATCTCCACCTTATAGTAGTGGAGGAGTTTGTCTGTGGTTGGAGGCAGAAGCCCCTGCTGGGGTCTACCAAGGCAACACCTTCAATGCTTTTGTCTACTGAAGACACTAATCAGTAAGTCTCTCTCCTGCTTCCCTCGAAGGTCTAAGGACAGACAGTTGTTGTCTACTGTACAGACTGGTAAGCTCCTTAAGGCAAATTGTTTTGTAATATTGGGGATATAAAAATAAACTTGACTGGACCTGGAGAAGCACTGCTGATCTATACTGAGGATACTACTGGAGGGAAAACTTGAATACCTTTGAAGACTCAGGGAATGACTTGTGCCACTGAGGGAGTCCAAAACCTCTGCAGTCACAGTTGACTCTTGAGAGGTTTGTGGAGTTTGAGGACAGTACCTGTGGGTTGGCAGACCTGGTCCACAGGCCCTCAATATACTCAGAGAAAATGTAAATAGAATTTCAGTTAAGTTCCTCCTTAAATCTGAAGCTGATCTGGATTAAAGGGCAAGATAAAGAAGGACAAATATGAAGAAGAGAAAAGGATGATGTTGTCACCTTTCTTCCTGGCTTTGGCAATGACATCAGCAGCAGATTTGCTCATCACCTTGGTAATGTACAGTGGACAGTTGGCCTGTTTGGCGATGGTGATGGCCCGATAGACTGCCTCCGTCTCCACCTGAAGCACAACATATCATCAGTAGTATACACACAACTGCCGATTGCTGCTGATGTCACATGATGATGTTGGCACAGATATAATTATGGGTGTGCAACAGGTGCGTTACAGGTGTGTGTACCTCTTCAGGATGAGACAACACATGTCCTTCAGGTCCAGTGATGCCGAGGTTGAGAAGCTTCTTCTGTTCCTGAAACACAAACCAGTACAAATACAATATAAAAATATGAGCAAATGTTCTGTAGATGTTTATTCTCTGCTTGAAGGGGTTGGCAATGGGGGCTGCCTGCATGATGTAAGCTCTTGTGTCATTGGTCAGGCTGTATAACCTCATCAATGATGTCCCCGTTCTCAGCATGGACCTGTGCAATGGCTCCAAGATCCCGTAAGACACCAAAAGCCTCGTAGAGCTGCAACCGTGTAATCAGGAAGTAAATTTAGGGAAATGAAGAGAAAACATTGATCTATGTTAATATGCCAATCGGACTAAACCTCAGCAACAACAAAACAACACACAAACAACCGCAAAAAACAATAAAAATCATTCACAATCATTAATGTACGGTTCACCTGAGAGTCGGAGCTCTGGTATTTGTCTTTGTAGGTCATGAAGAACAGGAAGGAGTTCACTCCTAAAACATAAATGATATTGTTCTTAAAATAGCATCCGTGCATTGGTCCCACATGATTTTAAATATATTTTCCACGTACTTGTGTACATAACAGTCCTGCTTATTCTTTATTTGTTTGGCTTTGTAGCCCATTTTTGCTGTTTTGTCTGTTCCTGAGTAAGTACTGAAAGACCCAAAGTTGTTCTTTGCTGATTGTGGTTTTTGTTTCTCTTCTTTTATCTGACAGCTTTAGTAAGTAGTGACTTAAATTAAGATTTTATATGACACTTTTCACAATATTTTATATGACACTTTATTAATTATATTATTTTCTAACAAAGCATCATGCTTTATTAGAAAATAAACTACCCAAGTGGAGATGAAACCATTACATGATTGACAGAAAATGATTTGTCATGTAAAACTTTCTCAGGGTTACAGCTTCACAGATTTTTCATGTAATTTTTATGTGCTTTGTGTTTTTTTGTATGTGTCTTTTGTGACAACGAGCAGATCGTCTTCTGACCTTTATCTTTGACAAGTGTCTCCAGCTCCTCGTACAGTCCATCGTTCCAGCGGGTGATGTCCAGGTGAAGGGAGAAGTCACAGCAGGCCCTCTGCTCAGCCATCTCCTTCCACTGATCAAATGCTGACAATAAACTAGTCCCTGGCTCCACCAGCACATGGTCCACTGCAAACACAACCATTACTGGGATTACTACGGTTCTCTGACTGGAGCCTGATTGATGAGTATTAAGAGGTCATTGATAAGAATCTGACTGATCATGGTGGTTCCTCCAGATAAGGCGGCTCTGGTTCCGTGGTAGAAGTCATCAGCTGGTTTCAGGCCGTTCTGTGGAGCCTGAAGATTAGTATTGGCGTCGATCCCTCCGGGGATCACCAGCTGACCGTATGCATCTACCGTCTTCACGCCAGGCGGAACAATCAGGTTCTCACCAATCTGTCTGATTAGGACACACAATGATGTCCATATGTGAAGCTAAAACACTGACCAATCCAGACATCCAAAAGCCTGAAAGAAAGCGAAGCTGGTCCGAATTCACAATAATTAATTTCATATTAAAATGAATATGAGTATATTTACTTGATGGTCCCATCCTCAATATAGACGTCAGCATAGAATGACTGATCATCATTGACGATCTTTCCTCCTTTGATGATGAGATGGTCGCCCTGGAAACAGACAAGCAGACAGAGGGGATGCTGGGTAAAACAAGACGTTACAGACATTCAGAAGTTTGGTTACTATGAGATTTAAAAAAGCATAAAGTTGTTGGGTTTTTAAGGACCATTCTGATATTTGAAAGTTTAAAATGCTGGCAACTTAAAGAACAATCATCTGGGAGCTTTCTTGTTTCTGAACATGTTCTTTGTTCACAGCAGAATTTATCATGTGCAACCTTCAGCATAATATTCAGTACAGTAAGAACAAACAGAAAAGATCATGAAACAAGAACGGTGAAATGTGACAGCGAGAACTTCATGATGGAAACAATACTTGTGGTGTAAGTCACGCCCACAGTGATGATGTCACACAGGTTGAGTGACAGGAAGTGTGGTGGCTTTAGGATAAAAATATTAACAGTCCAATGTGCTTAATGTTTCTTAATTAATAAAATATTTGAACATTTTTGTTTATATTCCTAACCATCATCAAATTGTTATCATAATGAATTAATCTTTCACTGCATCACTGCAGCTTCACCGCGTCTTTAAAAACAAGCCAAGCAGAGCCCGGTCGGCCCGGTCCAGCCTCGCTCTGGTTCTAACGGCTCGCTGATTGACAGGCGATGAGGCGCAGCATCCTGCCGCACCTCATCGCACCCCCCCCATCACCCTTATCCCGACTCGCCTGGCTGGGCGTGGCCCGAACCTACCGCGGGTCTCGCGCTGCTCTTCTTGGTCTGAAACGACATCCTGACCGATCTGTGATCGGCTGATTGATCCGCTCACACACAAACACCCACGGTCTGCTATTGTTGTGCACGTCAGCTCTGACGTCGCGCTACCGAAAATTAAATTTCAAAATAAAAGCCCCTGAATATTTCTAAAGAGTTTCTTTAAAAGAATGATGTGTCGTTAAAATACACTGTGTGTTCAGCCAGTGGCCGGTGAAGGAAGAAATACGTTGTAACATGCTAAATACTGTCAGGAAAATGTACTTAAAAGTATTCAAAGTAAAAGTACTCAGTGGAATAAAATGTCTCCTGTGACTCTGTACTAACATTTTACTAATACCAGTACTTCTAACCTTATACTGTCTGACAAAACATCATGTTTTATAAACTCTTTATATCTTTTGTGATGTACCTTATCTCTTAATAATCTCTTATCAGAACTTCACCTGGATATCAGCTCGTTATAAGCATACAAAGCGAAGGCTGATAAGCCCGATAACCGTCTCCCATCTTCCCATCTAAATCAAAGTTACAGGAAACCTTTAATAAACTGTTATAACGTAACGAATCCATATAATAAAACCCAAACCTTTAACCATGTTAACCACTTTATGACATGTTAAAACAGAAATGCTGTTTGGGTGTTTTCAACACTTCAACATCTGTGTGAACTGCCCATGCTTTTATTTCGAAAGGAGATCCGCGGAAGTGTTTTATGTGCTGGATTGCGATTGGTGGTTCACCTGCTGTGCAGGAAACATGCATGTCGGAGTGAGAGTACTCGTGCTGCGGTATTGATCCTATGGATTAGTAGAATATTATCACTAAGTGCAGGGTGTTACTGCTGCGATGTTGAAACTGTAATAAAACATTGTACTGAACAAACTGATCAATAATCTGACTATATGCATCAGTATACATCCAGGGGAAATACTACATTAAATTAAAAATCCTGCATTCACAATATTGTCTAAGTAGAAGACCTGTATTAGCAGTAGTTTAGAGATAATACACAGTCTATGATAAAAATGGATTATTGATGCATTTGTATGCTCATCTGCAGCTGGAGCTCATTTTAACAACTTTAGATTCTGCTGGGTTGTTTTATGTAATCTGTAAAGTGCCCCCTGCTGTCGAGCTAATATTTTTACTATATTAATATTAATAGTTTTGATTATTATTATTATTATTATTATTATTTACGCATTTTAATATTTAATATTTCTGGAAAAAAATCTTTTACTGAAATAATTAAGTCATTGTAATTATGAGAATTTTTCTGTGTGCATGTGATTTTGTTCTGCACATGCTCAGATGGGTCTACGGTTGGAAGATGATAAGATGTGTGATCACACAGAGATTCTTCATGTTTTCATTCTGGCTGATAACGTTTCACACTGAACTTTATCGTCAACTCCAGCTTCACACTCCGCACAGTTACCCACAATGCAACTCGCAGACAATTGGATGGCAAGTTGTTTGAGAAAATTAAGAGACCACTGTTAACCTTTTAATCATTTAACATTTTGATGATGTTACTTAAAGTTGGATTCTGAATTCAAGAGAGTATTTCTACCGTGTTCGTACTTTTAGCACTTCCTCCAGAATGGAATCTAAATTCACACTGAAATCTCACTTTATCTGTTTGGTTCCTTAGTGTAAAAGGAGTGGTGAGCAACTCTGGAGAAAGATAGTTGATTATTGAATCTGATCCCACTTAAAAGGCCACTGGCAAACCCAGACTAATGTTTTGGGGTGTTGGAGTTGTGTCTTAGTCCAAACTGCTGTCCTTCTCCAGAATCCTCCCAAACAGAAAACAGATGTTCATCAGATTTCTGAAGGGAAACTTCAAAAACAAAGACAATAAAACTAAAATGTATTCTAGATAAATTTTAACCTCTCTCTTGCCATAGTTGTCCTGGATGTGTCCAGAGTGAAACACCACGATCTGTCTTTGTCCTCCTCCTCTTCTTGCCGAGTCTCCAGGATCATGGCTGTCACTTTGGGTTCGTGCAGCTCGGTGTCGCTGTGTCTGCGGACTGAATGATTCAAAGTTCAGCGTTTTGTTCTCAAAAGCTCCTTCAACACTGCAGAACATCCCTCCGTACTTCATCCGGGGGCGAGGAGAGTCTGAACCAAGCCGAGACAAAAGAGAGGAACAGTCGTCCTCCTGAGAACATCTCCTCTCAGCCATCATGGACACATCTAATCTGAGACAGACAGGGTGAGACGAGGAGAAGGAGGAGGGTTAGAGGGCGGAGGAGGAGGAGGAGGAGGAGGGTTTGCTGAAGACCTCAGGCGATAAATGAGGAGACCAGAAGAAGGAGGAGGAGAGGGAAAAAGAGGCCACAGAGGAGGGGAGAGACTGATATGATAAGATAAGGTTTTATTTGTCACACACACAATCATACACAGTACAATGCGCAGTGAAATTCTCTTTGTCCCTGCTACCAAAATAAGTAAATAAAATGAGTATAATTAAATATGATAGAACAGAAGCCTTAAACCTAAAAATGTACAGTATTTACATCTAGTGCAGGTGGGAGTAGGATTGTCCAGACTAACGCTCACTGTTGAGTAGACGGATGGCCTGGAGGAAGAAGCTTTTCCTCATCCTCTCAGTGTTGGTTCTCAGGCAGCGGAACCGACAGCCTGATGGCAACAGGGAGAAGAGTGAGTGTCCGGGGTGATGGGGCTGCCTGAGGATCTTCTCAGCTCTCGACCTGCATCGTTTGATGTAAATGTCCTGCAGGTCGGGTAGAGTTGTTCTGATTGTCCTCTCAGCTGAGCGGACTTCCCTCCTGAGGGCCGAGAGGTCCTGCTTTGTGCAGCTGCCCATCCATGTGGTGATGCTCCCACTCAAGATGCTCTCAGTGGTGCAGGTGTAAAAGTTCCTGAGCACCTTGAGGGGGAGCCTGAAGTCTCTGAGGCGTCTGAGGTGGAACAGACGCTGCCTGGCCTTCTTCACAGTCCTGTTAATGTGCAGTGACCAGGACAGGTATTTAAAACTGTCCACCCTCTCCACCTCAGACCCGCCGATGCAGAGTGGACGGAAGTCCTTCTGCTGCTTCTTCCTGTAGTCCACAATCAGCTCCTTAGTTTTGCTGACGTTCAGCAGGAGGTTATTCTCCTGGCACCAGCTCTCCAGGTGGGTGACCTCCTTCCTGTAGGCCTCCTCCTTGTTGTGGGAGATTAACCCCACAATCGCTGTGTCGTCATCAAACTTTATAATGGTGTTACTGTCTGATGTGGACACACAGTCATGTGTGTACAGGGAGTACAGAAGGGGACTCAGCACGCAGCCTTGGGGGGATCCAGTGTTGAGGGTGAGGGGGGATGAGCTATGTGTACTCACCTGTTGTTTGCCGGTTAGGAAGCTGTGGACCCACCTCCTGAACTTGGAGGAGTTCAGTCCAAGATCACACAGCTTGGTTACCAGTCTGGAGGGGACTATGGTATTGAATGCTGAGCTGTAGTCTACAAGTCTACTCTCACATAGTTCCCCATCCTCGTGTCTACGTGGGAAAGTCTCTTGCGCAGCAGGAAGGTTATGGCGTCGTCTGTGGATCTGTCTGGGCGGTATGCAAACTGAAGAAGGTCCAGGGTGGGGGGCAGAGAGGAGGTGATGAATGTTTTGACCAGCTTGTCAAAACATTTCATCACCACAGATGATGAGGGCAATGGGGCGATAGTCATTGGGGTTACTGGGCTGGGCTGTCTTTGGGATGGGGACCATCCTTAAGGCAGGTGGGAATCACACACTGTGAGAGGGAGAGGTTGAATATCCTTGTAAACACCGGTGTGAGCTGTTCAGCGCAGGCTACTCGACTGCTGATGTGAATGTCTTCTCTCCTCCGGCTGGGAGTGCAGCTTCTTGCCTGCTGTCCGACTCGAAGCGCGTGAAGAAGTTGTGAAGCGTCAGCTCTCATCGCAGGTGGATGTGTAGCTTTGTAGTCCGTGATGGTGCGTAGTCCCTGCCACAGTGCCCTGGAGTTGCTCCAGTCTTGCGGCGTAGCGGTGTTTAGTCTCCCTAATTGTCCTTCAGACAGCGTAGGTGGCTGCTCTGCATGACGTCATGTTACCGGTGGCAAATCCCAAGTTGTGGGCAGCACTGCAGGTTTTACCCACCCATGGCTTCTGATTGGGAAAAGTTCTGATGATGGCTATTCATTTTCCCAATAAATCCCACAACCACTTCCATCCTGCACCGACACATGTCCCAGTGCACTGAATCTAGTGCACCCCGCAGAGCCTCTGATTTGTCAGTCCACCGTATCACTTCTCCGACTGCAGGAGACTCCTGCTTCAGCTGTTGCTTATATTTCGGCATGAGGAAGATGGCACTATTGTCTGAAAGGTCAAACGGAGGCAGAGACATGGTCTTGTAACCATCCTTGAAAGGAGAGTAACAGTGGTCCAGAGTCCTCTCTTCTCTGGTGGGGCAGTCGATGTGTTGTTTAAACTCCAGTATCACCTTCCTCAGGTTAGCAAAGTTAAAGTCCCCAGCCACAATGAGGGCTGCATCAGTGGATTAATTGTTGTTGCGATGGAAATGAGACAGAAATGGAAAAATCTTGAGTAAGTTCTTGTGTTTTACTCCCATACTGCAGTGGTAACTTTACAAACTCGTGGATGAGTAAATAAGCCTAATCCTAACTGACTGCTTTATGAACAAGGGCCACTAAAGGGACAAGAATGGATGGATACAGATTATCTATGACCTGACTTCAGCCTTGAAGCTTCAGGCTGTAATTTTTGCCATGTTTATGTTCACTGTTCATTTGTTGAATTGGGCCCTAGCATGTGTGGCTCCTCCCAGTGTGGTGTGACAGACTAATGCTGTAATACTGAGGCAGCCGTGAGAAATTGTGTGAACATCAAGCTTCATTTAAAGCCAAATACATTCAAAGAATTACTGTGTTTTCATGTTGATTTTTGTTCATACTGCAGCGCTGGCACTCAGCCAGTGTTAGCTTTGTAGTTAGCCTGTTTTGCTCAAAGAGCCTCACTGGTATCTGTGTGTTACAGCTGTACGTAAAACTACCTGATAGATAATGAACACCCTGAAGATAATGATAAAACAAGCAGGTAGCTTGCTGACACAAACACAGTTAGTAAACTGGAACATTAGCGGCTGTGAGGTTAAGACTAATGTAGATCAGATTGTGAGGTTTTTGGTTTTTAAGTGTTCCTTGCGGAGACATTCATGGTGGAGGTAAAGCCAACTGGAGGCTAAAAACACAGACAGAACTGACAATCAATCCACCAAACAGAACAGACACCTAAAATAAAGAAGAATAATATCAGATATTTTCTGACACAAATCTGTTTTTTCCTTTGTCATCTTGAATTGTTTCTGCAAGACCCTTAACAGCCTGCTATTGACTGACGAGCATTCTGGTCAGTCTGCATCATCATTATCATCATGTGACAGCATAATGATTGCTCCAAATGTTTCAGGTCCAACGAGCCCAGAGAGATTCACAGTGCTGTCAGTTTTTTAACTGACAGGACACACACACACACACACAAACAGGTCAGTGGTCATTACTGCTGATGCTCTGAGGACCCTGCAGTTTGAACTGGATTTCTTTGCCTGTCACATTAACTTTAATCACACATACACACACGCAATCGGTGGACCGTAACAAAATCTCCCCGTTAACATGAAGCTCTCCTCACTTCGTTTCTTATCCAGTACATGCACAGCAGTATGTATATGCAGTACACACAGCACATGATACACTGCATGTGCCAATACGTATTCCATGTATCATGTTGTTGCAGCTTTTCACTCAATGGCCACTTTATTAGGTACACCTGTTCACCTGCTGGTTAATACAAACCTGCAAGCAGATGAAACTGAAACATTAAACACAACAGACATACAGGCAGGCAGTGGTGACTACATGTCCAAAATATTTCATGATGGTTCTGTTAGGTTGTGTAAATCTTTCTCATCTTCAACAAAAGACAAACATGGCATTGTCGTCAGTTTCATTTCCACCATTTTTAATATGTAAGCACATCAAACTGACGACTCTTCAGGTGTTCACTGAGCTCAGACTCACAGCAGAGATAGAAAAATATCATCTGGAAGAATAAAAGTACCCCAGCAGGATGCAATCTTTAAAATATGAGCAAATTCATTATGTTGTGACCCTGCTCCAAATAAACATTGAGGACTTGAATTCACATTTTAACTGGTGAATAATGTTCATTTTACCCCATCACCAGAGATCACAGCTGAAAGGTGAGAATAAAAACAAAAGGAACCTGATGCTGAAATGATCAGTGGAAACAACATGAAATGGAAGATACCTGTGAGGGAAAAAAGAAAATAACTTGTGTATGTTTTATTAATCTTACTTTCTACTTTCAGATTTCCAATTCAATTGATCAGGTTTCATTTAAACATTAAATGTCCTTATGACAGGACAGGAGACTTACTAGCAGCATAGTAAAATGAAAAATACATAAATACATATAATAATGAATAATAGAATGTGTGATATATAAGTATATAGATTTTTGTTTGTGTTGTGAAATTATTCTCTAATAATCAGTCAGGACTCTGCAGAACTGGTGTTGTACTGTGAAATCTCACCACATTTTATTCTGATTCAGAGACTGTATCACAACTAAATGGTAGCAGTTTTTGAACCTGCTGTTTCACATTCTCTCAGACTTCGCACCTCGTTTCTTCAGATCAGTTTGATTTTGTTTTCTTGATGTTTAGTTGTTGCAGTCTGACTTCCAGAAACCCCCTGACGCCATGAAGACATGTTCCAGCTTTTGGTCCTGGGGTGATTCAAGCTGAAACTATGTGGTGTTAAACCACTCTCCAGTCTGCAGGCGGAACAGCCAATCAGAACAAAGTTAAACTGAACTGAACATATGTGAGGACAGGTGGTATGGTTTCTAATGGTTTCTATTGTGTTTCTACATTGACACAACAGTGCAAACTCATCAAGGTAAAAGAGCTACCACTTGACTGAACCACAGCTTCATTAACCCACAAACAGGTTAGTAAACTGTATCTGACTCATTTTAACACTATAAGGTGAGCTGAGTTAACTGTAGGGATTTCGCTAATTTAACTAGCAATGCTTAAGATCAGTGAGCCAAGCTAACACTGATAGAAATCCAGCTAGCTGAGGTAAAACTGTACGAAATCCAGCACCACTTTGGTCCAAAGGGTCTCCTGTTTGTCAGCGGCATATTAGGTGGAGCTAACAGTAGCTAACAGGAAGCTAGTGAGCATGTTGCCAGTTGGTATCTGCTGCCATAGAAACCAACCTTGTCTTCATCAATGAGATGTGACAGTGTAATTCCAACAGCTGGAATCTGCTCTGATTGGCTGATAGCAGCCACAGACAGGTTGGTGGGGCAGTGAAGCCAGCGTGCCAATAAACTGCTGGTTCCAAATCCTTGATCTTCTGAATCCTCCTGTCACACTGTTGTGATCCAAACTGAGCTGACACGACTGAGTGTTCAGCTTCTGGAGGCCTGCATACACTAAAACAAGGACTGGAAAATAAAACACCTCTATTGTTACATTACATACACAATAGGTATGAATTATCATAGATTTACATTGATTCATAAAATCATTTGCGGATGTACAGTTAGACACAGTGATACAAAATCCTGTGTACCCGCAGTAAACCATGTTGCTTTGTGACTCACCAGCTGCTGTTAGGACCAGAGGATGAAGGCCAGGGAAAAGAACAGAAATAAAAATAGAAACTAAAAGGAAAAGAGAACAAATAAGAGTCAGCTGAAAGTTGCAGAAATCAAGCTGTATGTGTGTTTTCATGGTGATGTCTTGAATGTTGGACTGTATACACTGATGTCTCCAACCAGACTTTACTGTGTCTCTGTTAGTAGTTGTACTTGTGTAGTATTACCTTCTCCTCCAGCTCTTTAATCTGTCTTCTCTGTGCTTCTATACATTCTTCCAGCTCCTTGTTCCTCTGTTGAACACAAAACCATCATAAAACAACATGAACAAAACACAGTCATGGGTCAGGTTTTTAAATGTTATTCAGTACTTTACTCACTATTTTAAATGTTTACTGTTCAATGTTTACCTGTTGCGTGAGCTGCAGTAGTTCCATCCTCTCTCGAAGGATCTGGGCGTCTCTCTCTCTCAGCTCGAACATCACTGTTCGCTTCCATTGGTCCATTGCTCTCCTAAGCCCCTCCCTCTCTTCCTCCGTCAGTGTTTCAGACAGATGACCTTCCTCTAGCTTTAATTCCTCCACCCTGGACTCCCCTTGCTGCAGAGCCTCAAATAACATGGCCTCCAGTTCCAGGATCCTCTGCAACATGGACAGACAATTTAAAAGAAAATATTTTAGCCAATATCATTAAAGTTAATATTAACAGACATACAACAAATATAAAATAAAATGTTGAACATCACAGCTGAATGGTCACAGGACCAGTTGATTATCTCCCCTCTTTCCTGTCTACCTCTTCAATATCACTGTACATTAAGGATGAGAACACCCCCACCCCCCACCTTCCTTCTTCCTGAACACTTTGTTCTACATGTGTTCTACATGTGTGTAGATATGATGTCTGAGTAACCATTACATTGTGCCATTTGACCACTGGGTGGCACTTTTGTAGTATCATTGCATTGAATCCTCAGGTGAGGTGTAAGACAAGCTCACCTGAGGATACCAAGGCTCTGGATTCAGGTCTCAGTGTGATCAGGGCCCTGAGCGTTCATGACTCTCATACACGTATGAATGTAAATAGTGCTTCTTTTGATGAGTGGAAGATGTCAAAAGCAATGGGGAAAAAAATAATCTAATGTAGCTGATTTGATGAAAAGGCGTCAGGTTGATGGCAAACTGTGACTGGTTCAGTGTGCTCTTCCTTTTGCTATTTATTTATTTTGCTCATCATCACTGACCTTATGAGCCTGATCCATCGACTGCTTCCTGTAGTCCAGCTCCTCATCCAGGTAACCTTTCTGTTTACTAAACAGATCCTAGAAAACACAGAGAAATACTGTAAATTCCAGACCATTGCAAGCACTTGAATATAAGACGCACCCGCTAAATTTGAAAAGAAAAAAAAACTTGGACATATATAGGCTGCAATTGTCTATAAGACACAAGTGTCCACGTTGTCAGTCTCTCTTTTGTTGTCGCTCTCAATGTCACTTTCGTATCGAGGCAAAGTTCATAAATTAGCCGCCTCATAAGCTGCAAGGTTCAAAGCGTGTGAAAAAGTAGCGGCTTATAGTTCGGAAATTACGGTAGATTAGATAGATAAATTTCAAATTGATACAACTGCCTCACATTTTGTTTTTTTACCTTCTCACTCTCAATGTCCAACATCTTCTGCTGCAGAGCTGATTTGGTCACCTCGATAGACTCCAACCACTAAGCATACAGACAGGTAGAGACAGATGGATAGGCAAAAAGGGTAGACCATTAGAAAGGGTGGTAGGAAGTGACATCACTCATATTTTTCCACCTGCGGGTCAGACACTATCATTTCTGACAACATAACTCCCCGCAACACTTGTTAGCTGCCACCTTGTTGCTATCAAACAGCTTTTTACAAGCTGTCATCCTTGGCTGACAGACCTCTGGGGGAGTTGCACTTTGTTGCAGCAGCTGAGTGTTCATTTCATATCACAATCACTGGCTGCACTTTGACAACCTCTGGTTGACAGTCATAAACAGTGTTCAGGTAGATCTATTACCTTCTCTGCCAGAGTAAGCACTGTTCTGGCGTGGATCACCACCACTTGCTCTTCATTGGATAGATTCTGCAGGAAACGTGCAAACAACAGGTCAGCATGTTACCAGCATCATAACACATTAACAGCATGATAACAACATGGTAATAACATGTTGACAGTATGATGGCCCAGATTCAAAAGGGAGGTTTAGAGAAAGCTCAGAGTTTGTTTAGCCTGAAATGAAGCAGAGAGTTTTCTCAGCTGTGATGGTGTTCTGTCCGACCACAGCTGACATAAGCCAAGAATGTTAGAGAAGCTGAGGTCCAAATGAACAGAACTAAAGTGAGTCATGTGCTGGTCCCAACGATACAAGACAAACAGACAAAAACACATACATGTACAAAATAAATTCAACATACACTTACGGCGTTATCTCCCAGAATGTCCAGCTTCTTCATCAACTCACTGATCACAATCTCCTGAGAGACAATACAATACAATAAACATCATCCAGGTACACAAACAGTGCGTGAGGTATTAGTCTGGTGTTTATAGGTGTGTTTACAGATGTGTTGACAGGTGTACTCAGGTGTATTCAGGTGTACTGTTACTCACAGTGACTCCCTCTGCCTCACAGTAGACCTGCAGAGGACTGAGGCCTTCTGGGAAATAGAGTTGTTTGAAGTTAATGGCAGGTGACCGTCGCTCCCTCTCCTGAATGGTTAAGATGATTTCCACAGAAACAGAAACAGCCTCTGTCAGTCTGACTGTTCCTGTTTGTTGTCGCTGATTATGTCTGTCTGAGTGAGTGTCTGTTACCTCGAGCTCTAAGATCCGAAACTCAAGCAGTTCGTTCTGATCTTTGATGTCCTGGATGTCGTTTCTCAGCTGCAGCTCTTCACCTTCCATCTGCTTTACCTGAATCATAGACATAGTATCATATAATATACTAAAGTTAAAGAAAAGATTTACAGATTTGTCACTCTTATTGTTTATCTCACTCCATAAAGCTTCGAGGGGTAAAATAAGAAATGTGAGCTGGCTAACTTTAGCCCACTTATTTTGTAAGTCTGTCTGAATACAGTTAGGCCCATATATTGGAACCAGCATAAGTTTTTTTTGCATTTAGCCTCCGTATACCACCATGCTAAATTTGAAATGAAACACTCAAAACAAGATGTGTGAAGTGAAGACTTTCGGCTTTAATTCAAGGGGTCTGATAAATTTGTGTCATTAACTTTTTAAGAATTACAGCCATTTCTATACACCCACTCCCATTTTTGTTGGCTCATAAATGATGAGGCATGCTAACATAATTATAAATATGAGGATTTTTTGTAATGCTTGGGTGAAAATCCTTTGCAGTCAATGACCACCTAAAGCCTGGAACCCATGGACATGACCAAATGCTGAGTTTTCTCCTTTGAGATGCTTTGCTTGGCCTTTACTTCAGCTGCCTTAAGCTGTTGCTTGTGTGTCGTTCATTTTTGCCTTCTATCTTCAGTCTTCGGGTAAATGAAAAGCAGATGACTGACTTGGCCAAGTCTTGGGTTGCCTTTGCTGTATGTTTTGGATCATTATCTGAAAATTGGGTCATCAATAAACCCCATACATGTTCATGCCATAACCATACATGACTTCCAAATGTTTGACAGATGATGTAGAATGCTTTGGGTCATGAACTGTTCCTTTCCTTCTCCATACTTTTATCTTCCCTTCATCCAGGTACAAGTTAATCTTGGTTTCATTAGTCCAAAGAATGCTATTCCTCTTGAGCATTACCAGTGATTTGAACCTTGTTGTGAAGCTTCTGAATTTACATTCATGAAGCCGACTCTCAACTGTAGACTTTGACAGTGACACGCGTATCTCTTCATCTGTGTTCTTCTGTGGTCTTCCAGTCCTTTTGGTGTTGCTTGCTTGCCAGTTATTTCCTTCCTGTTAAGAATGTTCCAAACTGTTGTTTTGGCCACTACCAATGTTTTTGCTTTCTCTCTGATGGATTATTTTATTTTTTTTCATCCTAATGATGGCCTCTTTCACTTGCATAGACACCTCTTCAGGCCTCATATTGAGTGTTCCAGTGAACAGCTACCAAATGCAAATGTAACATTGCTAAACAACTCCAGACCTTCATCTGCTTGATTTTAACTGCTTGTCAGTGTGTAAAAATGGCTGTAATTCCTGAATGGTCATTATGTCAAGTCTATTAAATTAAAACTGAAAGTCTTAAGTCACTTCAATTCAATTCAATTTCAATTCCCTCACATCTTGAGTGTTTAATTTCAAAATTCAATGTGGTGGTGTACAGAGGCCAAACATCTGTTTACATTCAGTCAAATAGTCAACATTCAAGGTTAGCATTTAATGTTAGCGACTCCTATTAGCTGCAGTTTGCAGCTCCTATTAGCAGCTCATGTTAGCAGATGTTAACAGTGGTAGCCATGGACACACAGAGAACTAACACTGGATTACTTTGACGGTGAAGAAAAACAATGAAAGCAAAGTACTTCACCTTCTCCACCAGCTCCTGATTCCTCTGATATAATGCTTGCTTCTCCTCCACCCACTTGACATCCTGTGAGACAAACCGATAGGTGGACGTACAGACAGACAGACAGACAGACAGACAGTGTCAGCTGAGTGTTAGCATCACTCTAACAGACCTGCTCTAAGTTCTACATTCTACATCAGACATGTTCAGTCATGTACCATAGAGAGTCAATTGATTTTACTTTCATTATCATATCATATCATTAACTGATCATCTGAGCAGGCGATGTCATAGATAAGCTCCTCCCATCTACCCAATCAGTGGGAGGGGTCTTCGATGTAATTGGGTTAGTGGTTCTGTGCAGTAAATACACACCAACACCGTGGTCTCAGTTTCAGGGTGGTGTCAGTTCCAGGTCCTGATTAGTCCATCTGATTGGCTCTTTGTGGAACATGATCGGTCACTCTATTCTATGTTTTACTATTTGGTCTACCTCTGTCTCGCTCTCATTGGTTCACTGCTCCTTTGATCAGCATGAAGACACACCCGTTTTCTCCATGAGTTTACCTTGGAACCAATCAGAATGCAGATAATATATGGACCAATCAGAGTGTTTGTGTCTGTTTATTTCTACACTTCATCCTGAGTTCTCAGTCGTTGCTCCATCTGTTGTCATATAACTTTACTCATGTAAACATTCATGTCTGTGTGTATTACCAGTCCTTGTTGTTTCAGTGCTGACTCCAGATCTGCAACTCTGGTTTCATATCGACGGATTTCATTCAGCAGCTGCTCTCTGGTCTGAAACACAGAACAGAACCATCAACCTGTCAATGCCTTGCTTCATTGCACAGGGCAGAGCTCTGGTTCTGTTTGTCAGAGATTGGGTCACCTTGATCTCCTTCTCAGGGTCGTAGTTCCCTCCACTCGTCTCCGTCAGCAGAGCATATGCTCGCTGCAGTGCCTGATACTCCTGAGTCAGCTGACGGTAACGAAGCTCTGCCTCCTCACGGACACACACCTGAAACACATAAACCAGCCAGACCAGTGACCGAACCTTCAGTATAGTTTTGCTGTACACCCTCTGGTGGTCCCAGGACCCCCATTCAAAAAAAACTCTGGTACATCCATCCATCCATTTCCCATACCGCTTATCCGTCAGGGTTGCGGGGGGGCTGGAGCCTATCCCAGCTGACTACAGGCGAGAGGCGGGGTACACCCTGGACTGGTCGCCAGTCAATCGCAGGGCCGACACACAAAGACAGACAACCACACACTCTCACACTCACACCTGTATGTAGAGTAGCCAATTAACCTAATGTGCATGTTTTTGGTATTGTGGGAGGAAACCGGAGTACCCGGAGAAAACCCACACAGGCACAGGTAGAACATGCAAACTCCACATAGAAGGGCCCAGATGGGGATTCGAATCTAGAACCCTCTTGCTATGAGGCCATAGTGCTAAACACTGCACCACTAAAACTCTGGTACAATTCAGGTGATTTTTGTACAATTTCACTTGTACATTTCTGACAATGAAATATGAACAGGTGTAAGATGGAGCGTAGATAATGAGTTGTTAATAATGAATTAATAATAATTAATTAATAATGAATTGTGTGAGGAGTTTGGTTAGTCCATAATATCATGAACCTGGACTGGGACAAGCTACAAACCTCTCTGTGTGTGTGTGTTTGTGTGTGTTACCTCCTCTGGTTCAGTATCTGGAGTTCTGTCAGTATGAAAGGACAGGGATGATCCATCAGAATCCAAAGAGGCTTCTTCGTCATAACCATAAAATGTTTCAATGACCTGCGCGCAAACACACACACACGCATAGAGTACTGGTATATGAAAATCAGGATGTCTTTGGTGTTCTTTCATGACAACATGTTTGAAAACACGTGTCCGGTCTCACCCTGCAGGCTCTGAAGGTTCGTTTCCTCCTCAGTGAGTCCTGATGTCTGTATCGCAGTAACATGTCTCTCTCCTGGAGGACAAACAAAAAGCAACATCATCGTTCTTCTGGAGATACATTTGTGTCCTCCTTAAGAGCTCTTAAGATTCTGAAGACTGCTGATTTTCAGAAAACATAAAACACATTTTATTCTCATGGAAGCTCATGCATTATCACATACATCAGGCACAGGACAAGTACAATGAACTGTAGTAGTACTGACAATAGTAGTGATACTCCATACTTACAATAACGTTTTTTACATAACCAGCTGTCTCCAGAGCCTGAGAACACAAACATTTTGATTTCACATAAACTTGTTTACATTTAATGTTGTTGTAGCTGTATTAACAGTAGTAGTAGTAGTAGTAGTACCTTAGACAGGTCGTCGATGATATGTTGTTGCTCCACTACTTGTAACCGTAGAAACTCCATCTCTCTCTCATCCTGGCTGTAGCCATGGTAACTGGTCCGATCCAGGTCATTTAAAGAGCTCGGCCTCCTCTGTGAAACACAACAAACTGCTGTTAGCAGGCAGACTGATTATCCACATGCTGCACATCAGGGACTGTCTGAACCTGCACAGACCTACTGCTTCCAAACGGGACCATTAAAGTGCAAAGTTCGCCTTGGTTTCAGATACCTGTGTGGTTTCAAACTTAACGTCCCAGTTTGGACTGGACCAGTCACTCAGATGGTGTTTGTGAGTGTGTTGTCAAGGGAGTTACCATAGTTACCATCTCCAGGTTCTCCTGGGTGACAAAGCGAAGCTTGTTGTCGAGGCGACGCAGCTTGAGAGCCAGCTCCTCGTTCTTCCTGCTCAGACGTTTGTTTTTATCCAGAAGAGGAAGAAACTGACTCTCTGTTTCTCTCAGACGCTTCAGCTGCACAACGTACAGAAAATGTAGAATATATAGACTTTACAGAAAATATCAAAAAACAGAAAATACACAAGCATGTTACCAGTTCATTGCGTTCCTCAGACAGAAGAGCATTTCGATCCTCCAGTTTCCTGATGACAGCACTGAGCTCAGCGATTTTTAACTGAAACCTTCGAGTGTCCCGGTCCTCCTGAGACTGCACATGCACACACATACACACACACACACACACACACACACACACAGTCCAGTGTAAGCAGTCATTAGAGGATTGTGGTTATGAAAGGGTCAGGGTGTGTGCAGCTACTGTCTTCTTCAAACTTAGTTAAGTTTACATTTTAATTTCTTATGTTTTTGTCTTTGTTACTGCAGCACGTACTGACAGAAATACACTCATCAAAGAAAGGGAAGTATTTGGATTGGATAAAGTGCAGCAGACCTCCAGATGATAACTGCCCACAGTATCTTCAGACCAGCCAACTACTCCAGTGAGACCAATTGTCACCACAAGCAAAGGAAAGGGAAGAGAGCCAGGGTCAGAAGTAAGCTGACCCTACTTCTGGCTAATGTCCAGTCAGAGAAAAATAAAACAGATAATAAGCTCACTGACCAACAGGAAATCAGACTCTGATATGCGCACATCTTTACCAACACCTGACTACATCCCATCACTTTCACTTTCACTTTACTTTCACTTTCATCATCCCGGATCAAGCTCTGCACTGGATGGTCAGACTGCATTCAGAGCCAACAGGACACAAGACTGGAAGGTGAACTCTGTGTGTGAGAGGTGCTTCCACACAGGAGAACCACACAAGTTTGAGTTTATGTTGTGATATTGTTATGTGGTCATCACAAAGACAATAAAGTCATTCCAGAGAGTCTGGATGAATAGAGATGGATGGCTGCTCTGGCCACAGAAAAGTATAACAAACACCAGGAGAACAATTCAAGTGAATTTATTTCCCACTTTTCCCTTGTCATCACTGAAACTATTGTATGTTCTGATCAAAGGTGGCCTCAGCTTTGTTCATTCAGTGAAATGCTGGAGAAATGCTACATCTCCATCAGTGTGGAATTAACATAGTGCGACCAAAAAGACTTCCTTAATGTCTGACAGAGATGTGGCAGTCTGGACTGATATTAGACTGCACTGCAGTTTTTTTTCATTTATCACTCCACCACACCCAAATGTTTCTTGCCCGTCTGGTGGAGGAATCGAACCAGTGACCCTCCGACCACAAGCTGCTTTTCCAACCTCTAGGCCACAGCTGGCCTCCATTTTTCAGTATGCTACTAGTTACTTGTCTATTGTGTTCATACCTCAGTGGCAGTATTCATAGTTTATAATTCATTTACTATAGTTTTATTTATTGTATTACATATTTCTTTCCTTCTCTTTTCATTTAACTTACTTGACTCCAACAGGGTCCTGCACAAGAATTCATATGTGCCTGGACTGTTTGTTTATGCACAAATGGGAAATAAAAATTCTGAATCTTGATCAGACTGAGAACCTGAGGACATGTCATGGTGACCCATCCTAAAGCACATCATGCTTTATGTGACTCTAAATTGGATCAGTTACAACATGATCATGCTTGACTTGAAACCAGTGACTGACAGACCATAAACCCATCAGGAAAGTGTTTACTGAGGTCATAAGCTTAATTAGAAGGTAGCTGGGTCACTCTGAGCACTTCAGGGTCCTCCTGATTCCTGCATACAGACAGAAATTGAAGCTGTGTAGACCTGTTGTGAGGAAATTAAAGCAGGGGAACAATGGACCCATGGAGGTTCTCCACAACTGGACTGTAATGGGATTGTTGACTGGGATGTTTTCAGGTCTGCTACTAGCAGCCTGCATGAATTCACACAGATCTTCTACATTAGGAAGAAAACTGATATTTACCACCAGGCATCAGCATGAGTAACAATGACAAACCCTGGAGCTCATCTAAGCTCAGTCAGCTAAGGCTGCAAAAGAAAGACCACTTCAGGAGTGGTGACAGGGACAGGCTGAGAAAGTGCAGGTCCATCAAGGTGGTGAGAAAAGATGAACCACTGAGAACTACATCAGTTCAATAAAATTAGTTTTTCTTTCAAACTGAAAGACAAAGTGTTTGTAACACCTGGCATAACTTGAAGGAAGCTGGGTTGAGAACAAAAACCTGGTCACATGACCTTTTTCTGACTTTATGGGTTGTGAAGAGTGAGCAGTGGATTGTGGAGTACTGAAGAAGATCCATTTGATGAAGGTCAGGCAGTGGTTGTGTGATTAATGATATCATGATGAATGAAGGAGGTGAAGCCTGAAGTGGGATGTCATAATAAAGTCGGAGGTGAAAGTTCAACATGACCAGTTAACACGATGTGGTTAAACAATGACATGAAATGAATTTATTTCATACAATATGAGCAGAAAGAGGTGGGGCTTACGATGTGAGGAGTAGTTGTGTTAGGGGCAGGGTAAGGGGTGTGACCGGGGTGGTTTAGCCCCACCCTCTGCGCATCTCTCAGGGCTGCGATTTGCTGCTCGGCAGCCTGAGTCTGCAGCTGGAGACGGTGGGCATGTCCAGCCTGTAGCCCCAGGGCTTTATCCAATACACTGACAGCTCTGTCCTTCAGCTTTATCTCATCCATCTGCACACAGACAGGTAGACAGACAGGTGGAAAGACAGACATATTAATCAGGATGGAGTTAGTAAGACAAACAGACAGGTCAGGGATGGGGTTAGACAGACAGGTAAGGGGTGGGGTTAGAAAAATCTGCTTTACCTATTAAAATGATAAATGCCCTGAATGTGAAAACACACAGATGAACATGAACCTGCACTTCAGGTAAGTCATTCTGTCTCTTTCCTGTTTCTACTTCATCATGTCTTATGCTATCATAATGTAGTGCATTTCTCTGTTTAACATTCAGATTCACGTTCTGCAGGTGAGTCACTGAGTTTCATCACCATCAGGTGCACAGCATACTTCGTACCTGTAATGGCTTGAATCAGGGGCTCACCTTACTCACCTTATCAAGTGCTAATGGTGGACACTTTAAAAGATCACAGAAAGAACATCAGAATGAGGTACCCGGGCGCTTGATGCTGCCCACTGCTCCTGTGTGTGTTTCACTGCATGTAATTTACTGGGTGTTGCATGTGTGTGTTCAACTGAGGATGGGTCAAATGCAGAAGACAAATTCAGTGTGTGTATGTAAAAATATATATATACTGCCAATAAAAGTTGATTCGTAATTCTTAATTCTACTGGATTGTCTCTAAGAGTCAGAAATTAGCTAAAGCAACCTGAACCCAATGTGCATAAATTAATATTCAGAATAGAGAGACCCTGACTAAAGGGGACCTGAACACAGCCAGACTCAACCCGAGTACAACTAGGGTGAACCCAAAAAGAGATCTGAACAGAGAATGAACACCAGTACCAGCTGCAGCACGATGAGCTATCAAGTAATTTGATTAACAAGCAAATGATGTGTAAAGGAGCAGTCTAGTAACCTCATGAGAATGAATGTAAAGTCACATATTCCCCTTCAAAGTCTAATTTATAGAAATAATTGATGTTAGCAAAGAACAAAACATTTTCTTCACTTCACAGTAAACACACTGTTGTCTCAGACATTATCTTGAGAAGTGAGTGGACCTGTGAAGACTTTGGACAGAGTCATGTATCATACATCAACAGGTGACAGCAGACTTTACTGCTCCTTATTAAACCAAGTCATCTTTTTGGTTTCCCTTCATTAACCGGTTGGGTCTTTCTCTCCCAGATGAATTGAATGATGCACTGATGGCATGGATGACTTGGAGTTACGGTACAGATGTTAGGTGCAGTGGTTAGCACTGTCGCCTCATACAGTAGCAAGAGGGTTCCAGGTTCGAATCCCGGTCTGGGCCCTTCTATGTGGAGTTTGCATGTTCTCCCTGTGCCTGTGTGGGTTTTCTCCGGGTTCTCCGGCTTCCTCCCACAACATCAAAGACCTGCACATTAGCTTAATTTGCTGCTCCACTTTGCCCCGAGGTGTGAGTGTGAGAGTGTGTGGTTGTGTCTTTGTGTGTCGGCCCTGTGACTGACTGGCGACCAGTCCAGGATGAACCCTTCCTCTCCCCCGTGGTCATCTGGGATAGGCTCCAGCCCCCCCGCAACCCTGACGGATAAGCGGTATAGAAAATGGATGGATGGATGGATGGATGTTCAGTTAATCAAATTCAAGAGTCAGGGGTAGGATTAAACAAGTTTATGCTTCTTGCTACTCCTTTTTGGACATGGTAACTTAAGATTGTTTTTGTATTATTTTCACATGTTCGAAATTAAAGCCTTCATTCATTCATTCATTCAGGAGTTTAATGTCAAAACTAACCGATCATATTGCAACTGTTAGTGTTTCTGTACAGCCAAACTCAAGGTTCAACAGTTTACACGGAAGCTAGTTACTGTTGTCCTTGATAAATTCACTTGCAGAGCACTGAACTGAAATGCTGTTCAGTGTCTAAGTGCAGAGTATGTCCTGTCTATCTGTCTGTCTGTGTTGTACTGGTCTGTACTAGACTCCCACTGTCTTTTCTTTGTATTGTACCAGTCTGTGCAGCTCAGTCACTCTTTGTTTTCTCATGTGTTCATGTTGATAATTCACTGACAGTAGGCACTTCAATAAGTGCTGTGTCTCGTCATTAACATTTCCCCTAAACAGCAAGTGTAAATTATTCAAATTTTTCACCATTCTCCATGTTGGTGTTGAAAATAAAGACTTTTCCACAGAAAGCATCATGCTCACCATCACTTGGTTTCTACATTTCTAATTATCCATGACTATAGTCTGAATAACCAGTTGTGCCTTTTTCTGAAGTTAAAACTGAACTTTACTCTAGAACAGAGCCAGAATGTGAGACGGTGAGTCTTTGACATAGTTACAATATCTGCATATAGCAGACGCTTCATGTGAAAAAAAGTAGCAGTTCTGTGGCTAAAAACCCTAATGGTAATTACCTGCTGCTTGGTCATGGTTAGACAAGGTGGTCCGGATGTCTCCCTTCCCAACAGTGACTCATATTTTGTATTGAAATTTAGACCGAATTGCCCCATTCCCATTTTATTCTGGAATTTGCATGGCCATTCCAACGACACCATTTTAGGTTGGTAGGTTCAAAACCCTCCTGAGAATCATTATCTTGTAATGGTACTTTAGACCCAAAACTGATGAAAAGCATATATTTAGGAGTTTCTACCAACTGTCAGTTAGAAGTTACTTTTAGTCTTAGTGTCAGGTATGGCACTCATCTATCATTCTATCAATCTAGAAAATCTTGTGAAGCTGATAGAATAAGGTTAAGTGTGTTTTCTTTGGCAGGCCAGAGTCTCTTGGACCACAAACACGCCAGCAGGGTTATGAGTTATATGCTTGTTAATGGTATGTGAGACAGTAACTCGTACCAGTCTGCGGATCTCCCTCTCACAGTCTCTCTTGGTCCTGTGCAGCTCCTCCTGATGTTGGTGATGAGCTGATCGGAGTTCAGCTGCTCTGGCCTGGCAGGCCTGCTGAGCTGACGTTAGAGCCTCCTCAGTATTTCTCTTTGCTCCTCGTAGCTCCTGAACTTCCTGCTGGAGACGACAACGCTCAACCTCCCAGCTCCTCCTCGCTTCCTCCACCTCTGCTAGCAGGGCGCTCCTCACCTGAAGAATGAGAGACCTTTTTAATCATTCCTTCACACCTGGAGAAAGATAACAGGAAGAGTTGAATTATCGTTCACCACTTCACTGTCGCATAATCAGTGTTGTTAGAAGCAACAGGCACCCAGGGCAAACTGGTCAGTGGAGAGGGTTCTTACAGAGCAGGAAATTCAGAAGCAAGCCACTTCTTCTAGAACACTTAAATCAGGACCTCCTCTGTAAGTCAGGTAGGGGGGATTGCTAGTGGGTGTCTGGAGGCTGGGCCTGCACTCATGGGGCCCAGTTGAGCACAGTCTGAAGAAATGACATGGGGTGCACCATCACTTTGCTGGATGTGAGGTCTGTTGAGTATCTGGTGAATTTGAGAACCTTGATGTGCTGATCTCAGACTATATGAAAGGAGCTGGACGTATGGACTTGGTGGTGCAGTAACAATTCAAAATCAAATCAAAATGACTTCATTTGTCTGTTAAGAGCTTAACTTGTGTTAAAGTTCATGCACAACACATAACCGGGCAGTTGACAAAAGAAGAGTAGACAACATAAGTGTTACTTAAAGTTTTAAATGTCCACTCAGAAAGGTTAAATGTGCCTAAGAAAATATAAATGATATGATGATGATGTAAATATTAATGATGAATGGTTTATAACAGAGATCAATGACCAGTGACTTGCTCTTGGAGGTGTTGAGATCAAGGCAATCCCCCCTCCACATTTCAGAGTCCATCTCAGCCTGAAGCTGCCCTTCAGAGTTATTGGGATCCACAGTGACTGGTCAGAGCATCTGCAGCTATGAGTATAGAGAATGAAGAGATCATCCCAGAGCAGCTCCACAAGAGATGGTTCAAACAGAACTGCTGGACTGGGTGGTAATTATGACCATGTGTTATCTCTGCAATGAAAGAACAGCAGTTACTATTACAGGTGAGGTTTCTTTTTGTGGGTACTGGACAGAGAACAGAGGATTTATATTTTGTAGGTATTGAGTGTGCCGCTGGCAAGTGGTTGGAGATTGCACTAAATGTCTATATGATGCACTGTATGATGAACACACATTGCTACAGCCTCTGATATGTGTGACGTTGCCTGATGGTGAGATGTTACTGAGCTGACCAGACTCTCAGGGGAGACACTTGGACGTAAAAGTCTGGCTAGGAGCTCTGTATCAAGTGAAGAGCACAAGTTTGTGGTTGTATCATCACTTGTATTCTTGGGTAAGCTGTGTCTCTCTGACCACGATCCAGACCAGGACACATTGGACAAATTACATAAACCATCAGACCTCGGAATAACTCTGGACTGGCCAAGAATATCAGGAGAATGAAGGCATGAGCTACTTTACTTCACTGTCACAGTCTGGACCTGGAAAAGTGCTGGAAATGATTGGACAGGAAGAGGAGTTTTATTATCTTCTTCCCAGAGGAGACAGAGACTGGTTAGACAGACAGATTGGTATGGAGACAGACAGGTCGGTATGCAAACAAACAGGTTGATACAGAAACTGACAGAAGTGGACCAGGCAGATCACCTTGTCTGTGGACCCGTCCCTCAGCGTTAGCACCAGTCCATTCAGACGCTGGATTTCTCCATCTTTAATCTTGATGACTCTCATTAGCTCCATTTCGTGTTGCCGCAGTAACGTCTCCCTGGTAACCGCCAGCTCCTTTTGCTTCTCCTCATGAAGTTTGGCCTTCAGCTCCGTCAAGGCAACTGTGCCCCGATGGTGCTCGGCCTTCACCTCCTGACTCTTCTCTCTCTCTAGACGACTGACCTGAGGACAGAGGGTGATATGACTCAGACATATTTTATTTTTAATTTTTATTTACACTTCATTTAATCATCATGTCAATCTTGAATGACAGCTACAAAAATCATGAAAGCCATAAGATAGCAGAGCTTTAAAATGTGAACATGAACAGAAACAGAAATAACATTAATACTCTTGGGTTCAGTCATCACCTTGTTTTTTTCCTGTTGTAGTTCTATTTGGATGTCTGTCAGTTTGGCTCTCAGCTCCTCATTAGCTGCTTGAAGAGTCGCCATGGCATCAGGGCGCTCCCCTCTCCCCCGCCCTCCACGCTTTGACATCACCACCACCTACAGGCTCTGTCCCCCCAGTGAGCTGTTGTCAATCTGAAGTCCTACATTTGGACCTGTCAACACGCATCACACACCAGTCACAGTGTCTTCAAATCTGACACCCTGTGTTTAAGGTATGGTTTGATTAGATTTTCATCTGATTATACTGTATATTGATTATGTGGTCTCAGTTAAGGTGTTCAGTGGAATGTGAATCTGACCACTTTATGGTCTGTTTGAATGGTACACAACATTCTTCCATAAACACCCCAAAATCTTCTGTTTTGTTTTTATTTTCTTTCAACTCAAATGTTTTTTCATGATGATTTGGAGACACTGTGGTCCACCCTGCAGACATTCTGTTAGGCCTGTTACTCTCTGTACCAGACAGTAAAATGACATGAATATTCTCCAAAAATAAGGACCATATTGTCACAGCCAGTCGTCCGCAGAACAATTCAAAGAGTTCTGACAGATTACTGAGGAACATCGTGTTTGTCTACACAAGCTCTGACAAACATAAAACAACAGACGGCAGTAGTTTTTATGTTGGTGCTGTAATACTTACTACTTCTAGTATAACAATACTGTAGTATAACTGCGGGTTCAACACTGTGGTGGTATCAGACACTCAAACACAGGAATAGACAATAGTGGTAGTGGTAGTTGTAGTAGTATCAGTGGTACTTGTACTACTTTATCTGAACACACTTCCTGATTCACCTGAAGCTCATCACGTATTTCATGCAGGACAGGTGAACCAACCCAACCAATGCAGTAGTACATGACTGTTTCCATGGCAACATCATCAACAGGCAGTCAACACACACACACACACACACACACACACACTCACTCTGACAGCTTAGGCCTAACACAGCAGACACACATATTAAAGGATATACATCACTCACCGTCCAATAGGAAGCCTGAGACACTGCATTGCTGTGTGTGCGTGTGTGTGTGTGTGTGTGTGTGTGTGTGTGTGTAAGTGTGTGTGTCAGTAGGTTTGCTACCAAGACTGATATTGTTAACGGCTAGCTTCACTGCAGCTGACTGTGAGTGTGTGTGTGTGTGTGTGTGCTGTTGCCATCCTCAATTCCCGTCCACCTGCCTGTCTATCTGCCTACCTGTCTGTCTGTCTGTCTGTCTCTCTTTTACTGTTTGTCTCTATCAGCAGTTAGCATTTAGCTCCTAATAGTGTATGCCAGTGTGTCGATGCTGTTAGCATCTCTGCAGCCTTTGCTGGCGTCATCCTCCTCCTCCTCTTCCTCCTCCTCCCAGCATCCTTCACTGTGACACAGAGTTGAGGCAGCATAGCTCTGCCTCCCTCTGCTGGAGGCTTCCCGTCATCACATGTTTTAATATTATCTGGATTCTGTTTGTGCCCTGGCTTATGTAGCTAAATGTGTTGCATGATGAGAGAAATACATGGAGAAAAACACAGGATCTGGATTCTGATCTGGTCCAGATTCACCTTTAAAATACAATAAAAAATCTCTCTGAGGAGAACCAAAACATCAGAAGAGAGAAATCTTGCAGTGTGGAGCTGGATGTCTCCATAAAACAGCTGTATGCCAGATGCATAAGTGGTCTGTAACAGCCAACATCTCAGATTACTGACATTTTCCATCACTGAGAAAAAACAAACTTGTTGGAGAGTAATAACATTTGTCTGTTTCTCTCTCTCTCTCTCTCTTTCTGTGTGTGTGTGTGTGTGTGTGTGTGTGTGAATACCAATGAGAAGTTAAAAGCTGAATTTGTATCCAGGAGGAGAAACATCTTGACACCACCACCCAATCAGACTGCAGGATAAAATCGACCAACAATTACCAAACACACACACACTGACAGGTAATTTGCTAGTAAAACACTGCAATGCCTCCGGAGAAAACATTTTACTGTCAAAATGATTTGACAGTTTTAATATGAGGAGGAGGAGGAGAAAGAGGAGTTCAGTCAACCATCTCCCTGTTCTGAAAGCTCCAGAATGTGTCCCATCAGTGTCACATAATAACAGAAATGGTGCGAGTTCCTAGTTGGTCCTCCCCAAAGTGGAACACAATCATCTTCCCATCAAAATGTCTGCCATTTAGGAGCAGGAGCCTGAATGGGACAAGTTTGGATCAGCTTTTCTAGTGCAGTGAAGACAGCTGATTTGTGCAGGTCCTGGCCTACTTTTCATGATGGACATTGACTGACAGTATCAGGTCTAAGCACGGCTCTGTCCCAGGAGGGGGAGTCTGGTGAATTCAACCCATCTGCCTCTTGGCTAGAGATTCTGAGGTCCACCACAGACCTAGGCTCCCAAGACAGGATCCCCTCCCCCACCCCCAACCACCAGCACTACCACCAGAGGTCACTGCTGAAAAGCATGTGGAATGACATCAGCCATGAGTTACACCTGCTCATGCAGCTCAACCTGGTTCACATTCTGACAGAGAGACAGACCGATCGACAGGCAGGGAGACGGACACACAGACAGAAACAGATGAGACAGCACAAGTAGTATGTTCGTTTGTTGTTTTCACTCTGTCGTGCTCTCAGGTTGCCATGACAACAGACAAAGAATATGGGGTGGCTGAATGGCTGTGATTACACACAGACAGACAGTCTTTCTCTCTGTCTGTCTGTCTCTCTTTGATAGTCTTCTTCACTGTTTTTGTTGGCACGATGCTGCATCCTGCCTCCTGCTGGTCAGTGGAATAACATGAAGTGTTTGACAGGAGAAGACGACTAAATGCTCACAACGAACTCTGGCGGTTTGGACCAGAAGGATGAAATGTCTGTCTGTGAGGAGTCGATTGACAGTGTCTACCTGTCTGTTTCTCTGTCTCTCTCTCTCTATTTGTTTCTGTCTGTTTCTCCCTGTCTCTCTCTCTCTCTGTCTGTCAAATCACGGCAACAGTCCAGACCAAACTCTTTAATTTGATTTTTGAAGAGACCCAACAAAACCCTCATGAGGAAGCACTTGGCGACAGTGTGATGCTGTGGGAGGTTGTGAGTCCAAACAGCTCAGCTCTGATGTTTTCAGCTTGCACAAACTGCTGCTCCCCTCCTTGAACCGCCACCTTAACGTGGTGGAGGGGTTTGAGTACCTAAATGATCCTAGGGGCTATGTTGTCGGGGGCTTAATGCCCCTGGTAGGGTCTCCCAAAGCAAACAGGTTCTAGGTGACAGGTCAGACAAAGAGCGGTTCAGAAGCCCCGGATGAAAGATAAAACAGCAAGGATATGTACGTCGTCCAGATTGGCATTACCGGGGCCTCACCCTGGAGCCAGGCCTGGGGTTGGTGCTCGCAGGCGAGCGTCTGGTGGCCGGGTCTCCGCCCACGGGACCCGGTCGGGTACAGCCCGAATAAGCGACGTGGGCCCGCTCTCTTGTAGGCCCACCACCCGCGAGAGGGTTCAGAAGGGGCCGGTGCAATGTGGTCTGGGTGACAGCTGTGGACAGGGATCCCGGCGACCCAAATCCCGGACAAACACTCTGGCTATGGGGACATGGAATGTCACCTCACTGGGGGGGGAAGAGCCCGAGCTTGTGCGGGAAATTGAGCGGTACCGGCTAGAGATAGTCGGGCTCACTTCCACGCACAGCCTGGGCTCTGGAACCCAACTCCTGGAGAGAGGCTGGACTCTCTTCTACTCTGGAGTTGCCCATGGTGTGAGGTGGCGAGCTGGTGTGGGCTTGCTCATAGCCCCCCACCTTAGCCGCCATGTGTTGGAGTTCTCCCCGGTGAACGAGAGAGCCGTTTCCTTACGCCTTCGGGTTGGGGATAGGTCTCTCACTGTTGTTTCGGCCTATGGGCCAAACAGCAGTGCAGAGCACCCGACTTTCTTGGAGTCCCTGGGAAGGGTACTGGAATGTGCTTCGACCGGGGACTCCATAGTTCTACTGGGGGACTTCAATAACCACGTGGGCGACGACAGTGATACCTGGAGGGGCGTGGCCTCCCTGATCTGAATCCGAGTGGTGTTCTGTTGTTGGACTTCTGTGCTAGTCACAGTTTGTCCATAACGAACACCATGTTCAAGCATAAGGATGTCCATCAGTGCACATGGCACCAGGACACTCTGGGCCGGAGGTCAATGATCGACTTTGTGGTTGTGTCATCTGGCCTTCTTGAGATTCGTCCTGGGTACCTTAAGGCTCTGGATGTTGTGGGGCTGTCTTGGTTGACACGACTCTGCAGCATCGCATGGCAGTCGGGGACAGTGCCCTTGGACTAGCAGACCGGGGTGGTGGTCCCTCTTTTTAAGAAGGGGGACTGGAGGGTGTGCTCCAATTACAGAGTCATCACACTCCTCAGCCTCCCCGGGAATGTCTATGCGGTCTCTGTACTCTCGGAGCAGGAGCTTGGTCCGCATTGCCGGCAGTAAGTCGGACCTGTTCCCAGTGCATGTTGGCCTCCGGCAGGGCTGCCCTTTGTCACCGGTCCTGTTCATTATTTTTATGGACAGGATTTCTAGGCGCAGCCAGGGGCCGGAGGGTGTCTGGTTTGGGAACCACAGGATTTCATCTCTGCTTTTTGCGGATGATGTTGTCCTGTTGGCTTCTTCAGGCCAGGACCTCCAGCGTGCGCTGGGGAGGTTCGCAGCCGAGTGCGAAGCAGCTGGGATGAGAATCAGCACCTCTAAATCCGAGGCCATGGTTCTCGACCGGAAAAAGGTGGTCTGTCCCCTTCAGGTTGGAGGAGAGTTCCTGCCTCAAGTGGAGGAGTTTAAGTATCTCGGGGTCTTGTTCACGAGTGAGGGAAGTTGGGAGTGTGAGATTGACAGGCGGATTGGTGCAGCGACCGCAGTAATGCGGTCGTTGTACCGGCCCGTCGTGGTGAAGAGAGAGCTGAGCCGCAAGGTGAAGCTCTCAATTTACCAGTCAATCTACGTTCCTACCCTCACCTATGGCCATGAACTTTGGGTCATGACCGAAAGAACGAGATCTCGGATACAAGCGGCTGAAATGAGCTTTCTTCGCAGGGTGGCGGGGTGCTCCCTTAGGGATAGGGTGAGGAGCTCTGTCACCCGGGAGGAGCTCGGAGTAGAGCTGCTGCTCCTCCACATCGAAAGGAGCCAGTTGAGGTGGCTCAGGCATTTGTTCCGAATGCCCCCTGGACGCCTTCCTGGGGAGATGTTCCGGGCATGCCCCACCGGGAGGAGGCCGCAAGGAAGACCCAGGACACGCTGGAGGGACTATGTCACTCAGCTGGCCCGGGAACGCCTTGGGGTCCACCCGGAAGAGCTGGAGGAAGTGTCTGGGGAGAGGGAAGTCTGGGTATCCCTGCTCAAGCTGCTGCCCCCGCGACCCGGTCCTGGATAAAGCGGAAGAAGATGGATGGATGGATGGACAAGCTGCTGCTGCCAAGTAACAATCAAACCGCATGTTTTCTGCACTTTGCCAGACCACCTAAAGAGCCGCCTGCCTCACATGATGCTGGAGACAGTCAACTGACTCACATCTTATGAATGAAAACATGTTGGAGTGTGAAAACAGGAGTGCATTTCAGAAACATTAGAAATCAATGACAAACCACAGATGATACTGAGCAGACTTTTCCACCGTCACAGTAACTGTGTAAGTGCTAACAGATGATCTCACTAGCTTTGTTTAAACCTCATCATGAGACAGGAAGTGCACCCATCACCTGCAAACAACAAACACCACAGGTATGTTTGGGGAACAGTTTAATTTAAAACATGTCATGAACAACAGCTAATGAACACAAAAATCATTTTAAACACAGACAGTCCAAGAAGCCAGAACACTAAAAAACATCCAATCAGAGCACTGAAACAGGAGAATCTGTCCAATCACAGCTCACTGTGGGGCTCACAGGGGAGGGGGCAGGGCTTACATCACAACAGCATATTTGTTTGTTCACAGCAGCATCCTGATAACAAACATAAAAACACATGTCAGACATGAGGGAGTTGATCTGGTTTAGTCTGTTCAAATGAGGGTGGTCCCTGGTCCTGCTGAACGAATCAGGTCATCTACTGACACTTGGTGATAAACTGTTGAGAAACTACATGCTCCCAGGATGCATTTCACCAACTAACAGCCAATCACAGAGTCTGTCCATGATGACCAGCTGACATCAATCGATCAATAGAAATAGTGATGATTCCTATGTGCACACATTCTCAGAACATTTCATCTGGGCATGTGGTCGTAGTGAAACCTCAGGTGACACAAAGAAACATGGCAGCCACTCCCACCTGGTCGGGACCAGTGAACATAAACAAAGTTCACATATGTTTTATCTACACATGAACGTCTTCAGCTGTTCATTAGGTTTTCTCTCGTTTCTCTGGTTTTATCAGCTCCTCCACACCAAAGATTTCTTGCCAAGCAGTTTTTGTGTGAACTGAATGCCTTTTCAACTGACATATTTTATAGTGTTATTGAATTTTTGTATGTTTGTAAATCTTTGTTTACTGCTCTACAATCTGTTCTTAATCCATTTTATTGGTTTTACTTTAAATTTTTATGACTTATATTTCTCATGTGCATCAGTATCAATTTGTTATTGGTTCTTGAACGGTGCTAAACAAATAAATTTGAACGACTGACTGATTGGTCCAGACAGACCAGAGAGACAGAGAGACAGACAGACAGACAGACAGACAGACATCTTATTTTGTGTTCTGACTCTTTTTCAAGTCTGGTTCAGTCCAGTTTGACTAGGCTCAGTTCTCTTGTCAGACCAGATTCACTTTGGCAGGTCCACACGATATCACTCAACTACAGTCTCATATCCAGAATCCAGTGTGATGCTGCAGGTTCCCCCCATCCAGGAAAATCTATGAAACTACAAACAACAACTCAGAACCACACAGATCCTGTGGTCCCAGTCTGGTCTCTGCGGTTCTGGTCCAGTTGCTGCAGCAGCACAAGATCCACTCTGTGTGGTGGAACAGAACGTTCTGTCAGATTCTGGGAGGTCCTGGAGGTTCTAGATCGTTCTGGAAGTTTTCTCAGAGTCATCTCATCTTCCTCAATCTGGCTCGATTCTCCTTATCCCGTTTCTTTAAGGAAGTGATGTAATGGTGAAACAGAACTTCTTGTTCCTTCCTCCGGCTGAGGGCGTTGAACCGCTGATCACTGCGGTAACGAGCGCAGAACTCTTTAAAGGTGGATCTGCACAAAATCAGGAGAATGTGATGAAACAGGTTCTTCAACACGATTTATGTTGACCGTCATTCTGCTGTCTTAAGAGTCCAAATGGAGTCTGACTAGACAAGTGATGAATGAGAGTTTTCTTCCAGCTGAAAACCATAGACGATGAAGCTGCTGATGATGTCTTTTCTTAAATTACACATTTGGTTCCTCTCAGTGTGCTGGGAATGAAAATATTGTGTCAGCTGCAGTTTGAGACTCACTGATCTGACAGGTAGCTAAACACCTGCCCATCCAGCTGACGAAGTGGACTCAGGTCAGGTCTCTGTTGAATAATTAAGAGTGAAGTGGTGAATAATGAAAGAGTGATACCTGCTGGTGATCTTTGCCTCCTCCAGCAGCTGTTTGAACTCTTCTCTGGCTTTATGGAGTTTACTCTTCTTCTCTTTGTACTCATCCTTCAGTCTGCTTTTCACAAACTGATCAAACACCTTCACAAACACACACACACATACACAGCGTTAACACTGATGTGACATCATACAGGTATGATATCATCTCCTGCTTCCAGTCTCTGAGACACCACAGTCCACTCAGATGTACATCAGAACACTGTAGAAACAGTTTGTTGGATAGTTGAACCTGTTTCCTCTGATCTGAGGTCAGCAGCAGGTAGCGAGGGTCAAACACCATCTTATGGAGCTCCTTCTCCCAGCTGGAGAATGCTGACACCTCAGGACAGACAGAGATAAATATATTTATTCACTTTTATACATTTCACTGAATGTTTTTTACATTTCATGGTGTGAATGTGTCGGTGTTCCAGAAGACTTGTCGTGAAGTTGACCACAGATTTGTTTAATGCTGTCTAACTGGACCTCCACGAAGTTCTTGAAGACATTTCACCTCTCAGCCAAGAGGCTTCCTCAGCTCTGACTAACAGGCGGGGAGTCCCAGGTATTTGACCTTGGTGGGATCATTAGAACCTTAGCTTTAGGCCTTAATTGGACTGAACCAGCACAGACATCCAATAACAAAGCACCCATCAGGTTCAGATCAGGGAGGCCCCGCGTCCCCATTCCTCCACTCCAGGTTTCTCTGTCATCGTTCATATAAGCAGAATGTATTGGCTTACAAACCCTAACTCGAGGCAGGTAGGGACAGACCTGTGCTTCACACAGATGTGTGTGTGTATACACTTTATCATTACTACAGACAGTATATGTTATTCCTCCTCTTAGCATTTTGTTTGTGTCTCTGTTATGTGTATCGTGAATGCAGATGTTTCTGTGTGTTACCCCTCTCTCCAGCATCATTTCTTTAAAATGAGTGACGCGAAGCTCCAGTGGGAGAAGCTTAACTTCTCCCGGATGAGGGATGAGGGCCACAGGTTCCTCTGTCCTGCAGAGGGACAGACAGTCAGACAAAGAGGTGCTTACTGAGAAAATGTTGAAGTAAACCTGTGACGAATCACATTGCTCAGTAATGAGGACATCAGTAAGTCAGAACTCACAGAATAAAAACATTGCAACCTTTGATATCATCTCCATTCTGCTGTCTGATTGGCTCGATTAGACTTACCTGTTCCTTTTGAAGCTGTGTTCATGTTCAGCATCTTCATTGTTACCATGATGACCAGATGATTGACAGCTGGAGCTGTGGTCTGTCAGAAAGAGTTCGACAGAGTTGTGGAACTGCATTTGATTTTACCTTTTAAAAATCTGTATTTTATGATCATCAGCCATAATTTGGGCTGTCAGACTGGTGAGATGACAGACCAGGAGGCATCTTCCTCTTCCTCTTGTGAGGAGGGTCCTCGATGATGCGGCTGATGTCTCGACCAATCAGCTCTCCTGGTCTCTCCCACACAGACAGGTGAATTGTGGGATTAAAGAAGAAGACCCGGTCGTCCCCAGTCCACACCACACACCTGAACACACACACACGGTCATCAGAGTTCAGCTGCAGCGACAGAACCTGGACTACAGGCCGGACTGGCTTTTCACATTTTGAAAACAATGGACTCTGTGTGTGTGTGAGTGTGTGTGTGAGAGAGAAAGAGAAACAGAAACAGAACAGCAGTAACCATGGCGACCCTGGGACAGGAGTGGAGGCGACAGGATGTTTGTCTTTCCTTCTGCCTTCACTTCCCTCCTCCTCCTCGTCTTTCTCCTCTGCTCTGTCTGCAGACACACTAACACACTGAAACACACAGAAACAAAACACATAAAACACCAGAACAGAACCTGGTTTCCCATGGTTTCCCCATCCACAGTGTCACTTTGATTTGACTGTCACCTGGTTCCTTAGATGGGGACCACCTGCAGCAGCTCTGGCAGTAAACTGGTTTTAATGAGGTTGAAGTGCAGGACTTTCTGTGGAGTTTGCATGTTCTCCCTGTTCCTGCATGGGTTTCCTTCGGCTTTCTCCCACAGTCCCAACAACATAAGCATCAGGTTAACTGGCTGCTCTACTTTGCCCCGAGGTGTGAGTATCTGTGATTGTCTGTCTTTGTGTGTCAGCCCTGTGATTGGCGGGCGACCAGTCCAGGGCAAACCCGCCTCACACCCGGGGTCAGCTGGGATTGGCCCCAGCCCCACCGTGACACTGACAGATAAGTGGTATAGAAAATGGATGGATGCATGTATTAATGTTTGTAGTTTTACTGCAGTAACTTACTGCAGTTTACTGCAGAGTCTGTGCCCAGAGGTCTCAGAGGCCCGCAGGAGTCCATTTTTCTGATAATCAATCGAAGGTTGTGAGATCTGACCTGTTTGTTGTCATCCGTTGTTCTTTCCGTCCTCAGCAGTAAGGTTCCTTCATAAGCAACTTTACTTCCACTCATCCCTCGCTTCTCTGAGAGACACACAGACAGAAAAATACTTTATTATTTTTGTGACTTCATGATCCACACCGTCACTTTGTTTAACCACATCACTTTAACATACGGTTCAGTCCACACTGACTGTTGTCCAGCTGTACTGTATTGTACCATTCTGTGTTTATTGTCTTGTCTGTCATTGCACTGCTGTATCTCATTCTTGTATTGGCTCACATGTTAAATGGGTGTATTTCTGTTTTTTTTATTTTTGTTTCTGTTTTTTTTATTGTTATACTCACTATGTGTACTCTTTTATATACAATGTAGCACCCTGTGTACTACACATACTACACATACATGGTTATAATGAAAAATAAAAACTCCTTGTATCCTTGACTTTATTTAAACTGCTGAGATAAACAAACACTGACAATACAACAGACAGACTCCAGACTACTGTTACACCTCAAGCTACAGACCAAACATAACCAACCATTCCAGCTTCTGTTGCTGCAGTTTGCTGCTCTGAGATCAGCCTTTTCAGAGATTTGGACCTCAGTGCTGGGGATTGTGTTAGACTCTGAACTGTACCTGAACTGAAGGTGCATTGAAAATACAAAGACAAAGAAATCCACATGAAGTGATTTTTCTGTTTCACTGACGACGTTTCCCTTCATCTTCAGCTGCAGGAAAATAAACTGATAACATGTGACAGATGAACAGAAGTTCCTCCAGCTAACTGTGATCCTCCATGAAAAGAAGAGATGTTGTGACAGCAGACACATGGTCATGTGACCATGATGTCAGAAGCCATCAGTGACAGAATATCTCGGTGTTATAAATATCTATGGAAAAATGACTGAGTTTCCCTTAAAGGAATCTTCCACAGCACCAGAGATTAGAGACCAGTGGTATCCTCACACATTTATCCTCTTTGTGAAAGCCTGGCATCCATTTCCCACAATGCAACCAGACCACTGACAGACAGACAGGCAGACAGACAGGCAAGCAGGCAGGCAGGCAAGCAGGCAGGTCTTACGGTGTCTGCAGTCTGTCAGCAGAGTGAATCTGGTAGAAAACCGTGAAGAGAAGAAGGAAGGATGAATTTTTTTCATCACCTGAAGAAAGAGATAAGACAGTTATTAAAGTATGTTAATAGAGTCAACAGACAGAGAGACAGACTGAATGACTCACCTGGACAGGCAGGACAGGCCGTCTGTCAGTGCAGGACTGAGATCCAGAGATGCATTGCTGTAAGAGAGAGAAGATCTTTCTTCTTCCCTTTTTGACAAATGAAATATTTTCATTCTATTGTTGTTTTTTCACACACACACATGCACACACAAACACACATAGATGTAATGCTGTGATCACATACAGAGTAAACATATGTGTTATATATGTTACATATTTTCCTTCAATTTCTCTCCAAGATCCTTGACAGAACAGTCGCCAGTCAGCTACATGACTTTCTAAATAGTAAGAGTTTATTTGAGGATTTTCAATCTGGCTTTAGAGCTCATCACAGCACAGAAACAGCATTTACTACTAAATTCAGACAAAACTGAAGTTAAGCTCCACTGTAAGGAATCTAGGAGTCGTTTTTGATAAGGACGTGTCCTTTAACTTACCCATAAGACATATTTCAAAGACTACATTCTTTCACCTCCGCAATATTGCAAAAATTAGGCACATTCTGAGTCAGAAAGATGCAGAAAACCTAGTCCTCTAAACTAGTTCTCAGCAAATGTGGCAGTACTAGTACTTCATGCTAGTATTACTACATCAGGAGAACTAATCCCTTCTTCATTAGGTGGCTCAGGTGCTCATCCAGGTGTTTTTCATGTCACACTGGGACAACTCCAACTCCAACCCCACTGCCTGCCCGCAGACTTCTGCAGTTTATCTAGAAAGTTGCTGCACGCCTGATGTTTTCAACAACATTCCTGACACTATGTTCAGTTCACTGGCTCCCTGTTGCTACTTCATCCACTTCAAAATTTGGTGGAATCTACAGGAATCAGCGGGAATTGCTCCTTCCTGTCCCCAAGCTCTGGTCAAACACTACACCCTGATCCAACCACTGTTCTGACTCAGTCTCATTCACTGACCCAAATCCCTACAGCGCTGAATCCAAAGTGATGAATCTAACGCCCTGCCGAAGTCAGCACAGCAGAGCCACTTCACATCATCTGCTGCAGAGTAATTTATTGTAATTGCTGAATGTAATGCATCGAGCTAACCAGCCTGATGCAGCCCTCATTGTGGCCGGGGACTTTAACCGTTCTAACCTGAGGAAGGTGATACCGGAGTTTAAACAACACATCGACTGCCCCACCAGAGGAGAGAGGACTCTGGACCACTGTTACTCTCCTTTCAAGGATGGTTACAAGGCCAAGTCTCTGCCTCCGTTTGGCCTTTCGGACCACAGTGCAGTCCTTCTCATGCCGAAATACAAACAAAGGCTGAAGCAGGAATCTCCTGCAGTCAGAGAAGTAACACGGTGGAGGAGGCCTACAGGAAGGAGGTCACCCACCTGGAGAGCTGGTGCCAGGAGAATAACCTCCTGCTGAACGTCAGCAAAACTAAGGAGCTGATTGTGGACTACAGGAAGAAGCAGCAGAAGGACATCCGTCCACTCTGCATCGGCGGGTCTGAGGTGGAGAGGGTGGACAGTTTTAAATACCTCGGTGTGACCATCACACGGGACCTGTCCTGGTCACTGCACATTAACAGGACTGTGAAGAAGGCCAGGCAGCGTCTGTTCCACCTCAGACGCCTCAGAGACTTCAGGTTCCCCCTCAAGGTGCTCAGGAACTGTTACACCTGCACCACTGAGAGCATCTTGAGTGGGAGCATCACCACATGGATGGGCAGCTGCACAAAGCAGGACCTCTCGGCCCTCAGGAGGGAAGTCCGCTCAGCTGAGCGGACGATCAGAACAACTCTACCCGACCTGCAGGACATTTACATCAAACGATGCAGGTCGAGAGCTGAGAAGATCCTCAGGCAGCCCCATCACCCCGGACACTCACTCTTCTCCCTGTTGCAATCAGGCCGTCGGTTCCGCTGCCTGAGAACCAACACTGAGAGGATGAGGAAAAGCTTCTTCCTCCAGACCATCCGTCTGCTCAACAGTGAGCGTTAATCTGGACAATCCTACTCCCACCTGCACTACATGCACTAGATGTAAATACTATTCATGTAAATACTGCACATTTTCACTTTTTTAATTTTAATTTTATTATTTTTTTATAAGTGTTCTCTTTTTGCAATATTTAAATTTTTTTATTTAGCTATTTTTTGGTAGCAGGGACATAAAGAATTTCACTGCACATTGTACCGTGTATGATTGTGTGTGTGACAAATAAATCTTGTATCTTGTAACGTACCTGTGTGGACGGAGACAGCCTTCGATCCAGGCTGATGACTGGTCGTGACCATGTCCTTCTGTGCCGTTGATTGGTCACAATGAGAGGCCACACCTCCTTACCTCTCTGTATTTGAAGCCCCGCCAATTCCCAGTAAGGTTCACCTGCTGGATGACATAATCAGATTAGTGAAATTAGTGAAATTTGAAATATAGCTAGTAGGAGGTAGCTGCTAATTCAACAAAGAAGAACAGCAACACAAAATGTGTACAAACTCTGGAGACAACCAAATGAGCTTGTCAGGCTCCAATCAGAGGACGAGATTAACCGGCAGGAAGGTCAGCAGGAAGTTGCTGTGTTATTGTTCATAAAACACGTCTCCACACGTATGTCACACATCACACTAGATGCTGATGCCTTTGTTTTACATGTCACATGTCTTTTGCTTCCTGAACATCTCATCTGAATTCAGATGGTGCATTATGAGAAATGTAGGATGTTTCTATCACTTTTGGGGACATTACATAGACTTCCATTCATTTCCTGGAGGTTTGACCACCACCTAACCATAACAATAAACATTACTTGCCTAACCCTAACCTCAGCCTAACCTTAAAGCAACTCCCTACCCTAATATTTAATGATTTACTTTGTGGGGACCTGAGTTTTGTCCCCATAAGTAAGATGGGTCCTCACAATGTGACTGTGTAAACAGACCCCCCCCCACGCGCGCGCACACACACACACACACACACACACACACACACACACACACACACACACACACACACACACACACACACACACACAGCACCTCACAACAGATGACTGACAGGCACATGGTTGAGAATCAGAATTCCTTTATTTATCCCCGAGGGGAAATTCTTTACTGTGTTACTGTGACAACCAGTAAGATTCAGTCGACTAAACGGCATCATGGGAAAAGAAGAAGAGACTTTTCATCCTCTCTCTCTCCTTGGTGAGGTAAGGTCTCTCACTTGTTTTCAGAAGGGGTATAAAAGGATGATTCATCTGCATATGAATGAGTGTGAGAGAGTGTGTGTCCACACACACACACAGAGCTCAGTTTCATTTGAAGTGTCTCAATTTAATTTTCTGACTTCTTTCTTCATCCCTCCTCTTTTAAGCCTACCTTTTCTACTTTTTCTTTATCACCCCCTGTCCCCATCCTCCTGGCTTCCATTACATTCAAATTCCAGATTAATTTGACAGACTGACCAACAAATCACAGGCAAGAAAAGTGTGTCCAGGGTTTCCATGGAAACAGAGCTGTAAATTAATTGTTGTTAATCCGTGTTTCATCTTTCTTGTACCTTTTCAGGTTGTATATACTTACAAACTCACCACCTGAGTACATCGTGAAAGCCAGAACAGGTCGTCAGTCATGCAGCTTGTTACCAAGGAAACATGAGGTTAAAACAAGGTTCACAGAATCGCAGTAGTGTGAATGCTGAACTGAAATCTATAAACTGCATTCAAATAAACGTGTCCTTGTTGTCCAGGTGAACGAGAGCCAGGTGGAGTACAGTGGTAATGGTGTCATACATTGAGCAGGACAAACGGACGGTACGTGAACGGCAGAGGGTCCAGGGTGAGGGTCAGCTGGTCCTTGATGTGCCTCAGGACTAGCCTCTTGAAGCACTTCATGACAGTGGGTGTGAGTGCGATGGGTCAGTAGTCATTAAGGCAGGTCACTGGTGACTTCTTGAGCATGGGAATGATGGTGGTTTCCTTACAGCACCTAGGAACGATAACACAGCTGGTATGCACATCTTGTGAGCACTGTCAGGAATGTTGTGTGGCAGCGTAGAGTCCTCCACACGGCGGCTGTAGCGAGACATAGCACCTGGTCGTTGGGAGGAGTGGATTTGCTCGCTGTCACATCGCTCTGTGCCTCAAACTGAGCGTAGAAGTTGTTCAGTGTGTTTGGAGGGAAAGCATCACTGTCGCAGGTACTTGTGGTCGACCTGAAGTTGGTGGTGGCTTGGATGCCCTGCCACAGGCACTGAGTAGGCTCTGTCTCGGGTCCTCAGCAGTGTGCACACTTCATTAGTCATCCACGGCTTCTGGTTGGCACGTGTGGTGATCATCTTGGATACAGTGGCGTCATAAATGCACTTACTAATATAGCTTGTGACTGATGATGCATACTCCTTACCTTACCTTAGCTTTAGTGGTGGGCGGAATATATACTGTCGGTCATTGTCTGTATCAGATAATTGTCCATTTCTGATCTGCAGCAGTCTGGGGCAGTGACAGGGATGAACCAGAATCGTGCCACAGGTCAGGCCTAGACCATAAAGCAGCACCACAGCTGACGCAGAGACACAGCTCAGTGCTAGTGACACTCCGCCATCTTGGTCCATCAGGATGACCATGTTAGCCTTGCTTTATAAGAAGGGAACAAATCTCAGTTGTGGAGATCTCGTTGAATATACAGATGCATGTACCGTATTTTTCGGACTGTAAGTCGCACTTTTTTTCATGGTTTGGCTGGTCCTGCGACTTATACTCAGGTGTGACTTATATAATAAAATATATACGGTAATTTCACATGTTCACGCTGACAGTCGCGAGGGGGCGCTCTAGGCTGGTGTGCCAGTATCTGCTACGCTTCTGTACCACCGAAAAATTTAAATTTAAACATAAACTTGTAAAGACAACTGAGAAAGACTGAACACAAATGCCCCAAAAAGAAAATCATACCCTGCAGATTACAAGCTGCAAGTAGTGAAATATGCAGCCAAAAACGGTAATGGAGCAGCTGAGAGAAAGTTTGTAGTTAGCGAGAAACTTGTGAGGGACTGGCGAAAAGCGGAGGATACTCTGACTGCAATGAAGAAAACCAAAAAAGCTAATCGTGGGCTAAAAGCTAGATGACCACAGCTAGAGGAACAGGGTTTGGTAAACTTATGTTGTTTATGTTATAGTTATCTGAATATCTGTTGATGTGTTACATTAACATATCAGACACCCATTCAGCCCGTTGTTCTCTAATCTATTGTTATTACTATAATTTACCGTTCAAGATGTAATGTCTGTTCTTGATCTCTGATTTTATAAAATAAATTTCCCCCCAAAAATGCGACTTATAGTCCAGTGCGACTTATATATGTTTTTTTCTTCTTCATTATGCATTTTTTGTCTGGTGCGACTTATACTCCGGAGTGACTTATAGTCCGAAAAATACGGTATATGTATACTAACTTTCTGCATTTCACCATTTATCGTTTTTTTATTCTCTTTTCTTGTATGTCTGCTGCACCAGATGCCAAAACAAATTCCTCATAGGTGGAACCTACCTGGCAATAAAAGTTTTTCTGATTCTGATTCTGTTATTTAAACTTTATTCATTGTAAATGAATGTATATGTGTTATGTATATGAAACACATTAATTTAAACTTTATCTCTGTGAAGTTAGGAAACACACATGATCCTGACATCATCATGTGTTTCATTCAGATGAATTCTTTATTAACTTGTAAGGACAGTCAGTCAGGTTCACACAGAGTGATAAAAACATACAATGAACGTCGGTACATCGTCTCGAGTGTGAAATGTGACAGATCATGTACACACACACACACCTCTGAGAGGAAACAGCTGATGAAGCAATGAGAGGACAAGAAGAGGAGTCAGTGGAGGGAAGAGGATGAGGATGAGGAAGAGGAGGAGTCTTATTAGTGTTATGGGTGAGGAGGGTGAAAAAATTTTCATAATTCAGTGTTTTCACGCAAACTTCACCCACTCCATTATTAATAAACTAAAATAGACCGAACTGTGTGTGTATGTGTGTGTCTAATAAGTTATATCCAGTCTTGTCTAGTTTTAATGAGCAAATGTGATGTGAAATTATTCAGTAAATTAACTCTGTGTGTGTGTGTGTGTGTGTGTGTGTGTTAACGTTGATGGCTAATTTTAATCTGAAAAACAGAAAAGAGAGGACGAGGACGAGGAGGAGGAGGAAAAGGAGAAGGAGGAGGTTGCCCCAATAAGTCTCTAGACTCTAATCCAGAACGCTGCTGCAAGATTACTCACAAGAACCCGCATTGGCTGCCTGTAAAATCCAGGATTGAGTTTAAAATTCTCCTTCTCACATATAAAGCCCTGAACAGTCAGGCACCATCATTACTTGTGGTTCCTAGAGTCTTTAAAAGTAGATCGGGAACCAGAGCCTTTAATTATCAAGCTCCTCTACTGTGGAACCATCTTCTGGTTTCAGTCCGGGAGGCAGACACCCTCTCTACATTTCAGTGTAGACTTAAAGCTTTCCTCTTTCATAAAGCTTATAGTTAGGGCTGGTTTAGGCTGGTCCCTGGTTATGCTGCTATAGGCTTAGACTGCCAGGGAGGATCTCCCATGATGCACTGAGCTTCTCTCTCCTCCTCTAACTCTCCTTCTGCACACATTTATGTCCCATTAATGCATGTTACTAACTCACCTCAGAAGAGGAGGAGGAGGAGAACAGGATGAAGAGGATAGGAGGAGGAGAGGAGGAAGAAGAAGAGGAGGAGGAAGAGAAGAGAGGAGGAGGTGGCATCGCTCAAACTGCCAGACCGAAGCCCTGATGAGGGTACAGGGTTTTGTGTAGGATCAAATATGTGGATCACAGGGACCAGATCTCCCTGCCAGGTCAGGTAGAGTCCAATTTGCTGAGATGGACCCCTAACAGGAAGCAGTCCAGAGAAATCCAATTTGTTTATCTAAAATAAAATAAAAAATCTGTCATTTTATTTTAATGTCTATGACTCACTCTCAGATTGTAATATGATTTTTTTAACCATTAAAAAAACAAAAACTACAGCAGTTTTACCTTTTACTCATGTTTTACTCATGTTCTATTCACATTTTTCTTGTATTTATTAATCAGCAGGAAAGAGCTGCAGAAGAGGAACCATTTCACTAAAGATGGTTTGTGTTGTATTTAAGATAAGAAAACCTTTATTTGTCCCACAAAGGAAACTGCAGCATTACAACAGCAGGGTACAAGAACAGCGCTAGAATAAGAGTCCTTGTTACAGAATTTACAGAGTTACAGAATTAAAAAAATATATAAGAAATATAAAATTAACAAACATAAAATAGCATCTACCTATCTAATTGAACTACAAAGCTCTGCATAATTAATAACTTCTTAAGTACAGTGAGTGACTACCAGTAAGTGACAGAGTATTGCATATGTTCATTGTAGAGCCTGGCAGCAGCAGGAAGGAAAGATCTGCAGAATCTCTCCTTCACACAGCGAGGGTGAATCAGTCTGTCACTGAAGCTGCTCTCCAAAGTCGACAGGGTGTCCTGCAGGGGGTGAGACTCATGGTCCAGCATAAATGTTAGTTTAGCCAGGACCCTTTTGTCCCCCACCTCCTGCACTGGGTCCAGAGGGCAGCCCAGGCCCTCTTGTCCAGCTTCTTCCTCTCCCTCTCTGTGATGCTGCTGCTCCAGCAGACCACACCACACAAGATGGCAGACACCCCCACAGAGTCATAGAAGGTGCAGAGTCATCTGAGAACTTTTAGAGGACATAGCCGTCCGTGTTGTGTCTGACGTCTGCAGTATAAAGGGTGAAGAGGAAGGGGGACAGGACTGCCCTGGAGAGCCCCCACACTGCAGGTACGGAGATCAGACACACAGCCCTGGGCTCTCACAAATGGGGCCGGTTTGTAAGGTAGTCCAGGATCCAGTCTGTCAGGTCAGAGTCCACCCCTGCCATCTCCAGCTTGCCCCTCGCTGTATGGTGTTGAATGCACTGGAGAAGTCAAAGAATAAGATTCTCGCAGAGCTACCGGGCTTGTCCAGGTGAGAGAGAGTGCGATGAAGCAGGTAGGTGACCGCATCCTTCACTCCGATGCAAGCATGGTAGGTGAACTGCAGTGGATCCAGCGCTGAGCCCACCATAGGGCGGAGGTGGCCCAGGACCAGTCTCTCTAGTGTCTTCATCAGATGGGACGTGAGAGCCACAGGCCTAAAGCTGTCGAAGTCTTTAGCGTGCAGTGTCTTGGGCACTGGTACCACACAGGAGGTTTTCCAGAGCTGTGGTACCACCCTCAGCTCAAGGCTCAGGTTGAAGACATGCTCCATTACTCCACAAAGTTCATCTGCGCAGGACTTAAGGAGCCTGGCGCTGATGCAGTCTGGTCCAGGTGCCTTCCTGGCTGGGCCTCTCTGGTGTTGAGGGGCCAGGTGTGGTTCTCTGCCAGGTGGACATCAAGGAATTTGGTGCTGTTGACAATCTCCATGGAGGACCCACTGATGGTCAGCAGAGCATCAGCAGTCACCCTAATGTCTTCTGAAGTCAACAACAATCTCTTTTGTCTTGTCCACATTCAGAGGCAGTTTGTAGGCTCTGCACCAGACTTCTTGTCATTTCACCTCCTCTCTGTGTGCTGACTCATCATTACTTATGAGACCCACCAGGGTCGTGTCATCAGCGACCTTGATGATGTGGTTTGAGCTGTGAGCAGTCTTCTTTGGCATGGAAGTAATGGTAGTTGACTTCAAGCATGTGGGAATGATGGCACTGCTCAGGGAAATATTGAAGATGTCCCAGCAGGCCCAGCAGCTTTTTGCGAATTAACTCTGCATAGAGTTCTTACATCAGCTGTGACCAGACAGAGCACCTGGTCACAGGGAGAATGGGTAGCTTTCCTCACCACCACATTGTTCTGTGTCTCAAAGTGTGCATAGAGGTGGATCAGTGCAGAGATATCACTGTCACAGGCAGGTGCAGCCCCCTGAAGAGATGGTCTGGATAATCTGCCACATGCGCAGAGTGTCACCACTGTCCTCAGAGTGGCTGTTGATGCTCTGGGTTTATGCACTCTTTGCTCCTCTGATGGCTGGGGACACTTTGACCCTTGCTGTCCTTAGGGCTGTCCTGTCACCATTTCTGAATGCTGAATCTCTGGTCTTCAACAACTTAAACACCTCCACAGTCATCCACAGTTTCTGGTTGGGGAATGTAGTGATAATCTTGGCGACAGTCATGTCATCAGTGCACTTGCTGGTCATTTCTGACATGTATTCCTATTCGTGGGTAGAGTCGCCACTGATTGCAACTCCCTGAACATGTGCCAGTCAGTGTGCTCAAAACAATCCAGAAGAGCAGAGATGACTTCTGCTGGCCAGGGTTTCACCTGCTTCAGAACAGGTTTGACACATCTGATGAGCAGCCTGTATGCTGGAATTAGCATAACAGAGATGTGGTCTGAGTGTCTGAGGTGCAGGCTCTGCTCAGTAGCCAGGATTGTTTGTGTAAACAAGATCCAGGGCGCCCCTCTCATTGTATAGCCCACATCTGATGGAAATCAGGAAATTTTTAGAATGAAAATAAAAATTTAGAAGATGGATGGAAGGTAAGCATGCTGAATGGCTCCCTCCCCAGTATAGTCAAATATCAGGACTATAAACTGTTGTAATGTTATTCTGTAAAACCTGTATGTGTGTTGAAAATGAAAAGATGAATGGTCTGAAGAAGTTTACTTTCGTTAATTACATATTTTTTACGCTTATGTCGGCCACAAGTGTGGCTAGTTTTGGGTTACATGTGTGCTAGCTTCCCGGTTTCAGTCATTTGTCAGTTCGTGAACATACAGCGTTTCAGAGTAGATATTACAGAGTTGCTTTGTATGTGTATTATCTATAGGAATGTCTTTTTGTTATGTGGAAGGAGCGAAGCTGCCGGCATTAATCAGCAGCGGAGGTTGTGGAAAATAAACGTCGTGGTCTAAGCCACGATCAATTGCCACTATGTGTCCGGCTTGTCCCTCTGCATTACACCAGCACAACGAGTCTCTGGGTGCAGAGAGGCCTCAGAGGCAGTGCACGGGGGGTTACATAAACACTCAAGCCACCACCACAAGCCTCAGCGCACAGAGCAACATTTCTGTCAGACCATAACAAGCCCATCTAGTTGAATGGCAACAGCTGTAACGCAATAAAGTATTCCACAAAGATTATGAACAGAACCCGTGACAAAGGGGAACCCTGGTGGGGTCCAACCCTGACTGGGAAAAAGTTTGACTTACTGTCGGCAATACAAGCCAAGCTCTCATTCTGACAAGATAGAGATTGGATGGCCCATAGCAACAGGCCATCCACCCCTTATTCCTGGAGAACCCCCCACAGGATGCCTCGAGAGGCACGGTGGTAGGCCTTTTCCAAGTCCACAAAACAAATATGGACTCCCATGACCCCTCCAGCACCCTTGCGAGGCTGTAGAGGTGGTCCAGTGTTCCAGAGCCAGGGCGAAAATTGGATTGTTCATCTTGAATCCGAGGTTTGACTAACAGATGGACTCTCCTTTCCAGCACTCTGCCATAGACTCTGCAGTCTCAGACTGGGGAGTGAGATCTCTCTGTAGTTGGAACACACTCTGAAGGGGGACCACCACCCCGGTCTGCCACTCCAAAGGCACTGTCCCTGATGACCACGCAGTGTTGTTGAGGAAACTTCTCAACATCCTCAAGAACAAGTCACACCCCCTGCAGGCCACACTGGAAGAGCTATCAAACTCTTCAACTCAACCCCTTTCTCCACATAGGACAAAAACAATTTATCCTGCACCACAATTAACACTTTAAGATTGTATCCACACCTTATCTGTTGCCATTCTGTATCTGCCGTTATCTATTTATACCTCATGTATATACTCTGTTATTTTTTTTTATATATTACTCTGTTATGTTTATATTTTGTGTGAAAAATGACTTGCTACTTTTGTATGCTTCTTTGTATTGCAACCCTGGCACAACAAGTTCCTGCGGGATCAATAAAGTTCCTATCTTATCTTATGTTGCAGATGTCAGCCTACGTGACAGCCCTACAACATCCAGAGGCTTTAGGAACTCAGGACGGATCTCATCCAGCTGCGAGGCACCGCTGCTGCAGACGCGGTTAACTACCTCAGCGACTTCTGTCCGAGTGATGGGAGAGCCCCTCCCCGAGTCCTCCAGCTCTATTTCACTAAGATGAGACGAAACCACAACAACAACAATATAAAAACAACAAAATTGTCATCAACGAGAACAAGAATAAAAACAACAAGAACAACACCAACAACGCAACAATAACAACAAGACAACAACACATCCACTCAGAAACCAGATGCTGAGTTGCAGTCTAATACCCAGTGACTCCATCCACTTTGAAAGTGTGGAATTCCGTGAAAAAAAGCAAATGAGTCACAATGACAAACAAGTGAGCAGCAGTTTCAACTCAGTCAGTCTTAAATCCAGACTGCAGGATGACATGTCTACATTCACACCAACAACATCAAACTCAGACTGAATGACTGAACCACTCAGCTTCTCTGAAGCGCCCCCTTAAGGCCAAAGTACCCAACTGATCTCTGGTCAGTTTCATTTAAATATAACGTATATCACGTGTGTAACACACACACACACACAGTGTCAGTAAACCTACTGATCTCTCCAGAAACAGTTTGATAAAGTGACTCTATAAACTGAGGCCAGAGCTTTATTGAACACACACACACACACGGTTCTCCAGGGTGTAAATGGGTGTCTTCAGGGGGACAGCTCATAGCTCATCTTTACAGGATTCTGCTTTATATTGCAGACAGAAACACACACACACACACACACAATGTTCAGTCTGTATTGATAAGCAGCTGATTTATTGAAGAAGTTGAAATTGGGGTAATTGGCCAGAGAAGCCATTGACTGTGTGTGTGTGTGTGTGTGTGTGCACGCACACAGATTCCTGTCCTGCAGCTTTCAGTGTTTCCTGTTTCTCTTAGCTCTGTCAGTAGGGGGCAGCCTTTACTGACTCACCTGCACAGAGAGGCAGGTGTTTACTTGAAGCAGGTGATGAGATAAAAACACATATTGGGAGGTGAGGAGATGTGACCAGGTTTCCTGAACACTGAGCTTCTGAGAACAGTTTGAGTGGCTGATCTGGTGCTTTAACTGAGTCATGCATGTGAACATGGACATGTCTCATTGGTTTAATTTCCTGTTCACACAACATCTGGGTCCAGAATCTCAGGGTCAAAGAAAGCTTAAGTGCCAGCTTCTAAAGAGTTGTAATTCTGGGAAATGATCTGCTAAATGACTTAACTACGCTTTGCTTCTCAGGGAGCAACAACCTGATGTGTATCAGTGTAACCAAGAGAGCAAACAGGAAGTGTGCCAGCACATTATGGACACGAAGTGTGAACGGGAAGACATCAGCCAGTGGCGGTGATCAATGACCCTGCTAATCATTTCCATCATCACCCTGATCACTGATCAATAACACAGACAATGAACTCATCGGAACATTCAGCTCTGTCGGGTGTGTGTGTTTACATTTCTCAGAGGCATTGTTTATTCTTCTTCCCACAATCCCCTGCTTCTCTGATCCAAACGTATGTGTGTGTGTGTGTGTGTCTCTCTCTCTCTCTCTCTCTCTCTCTCTCTCACACACACACACACACATAACGCCAACAAACTAACAGAAGGTTCCAGATGCTTTTTGAGTGTGAACTTCTTTTCTTCTTTCTTTTTAAATTTTGGTCTAAACTGAGTTGTTTTAGATGACGAATTAAAACAGTAAAAGTAAGCAGATAACATCGATCACTTCCGTCACATACTGAAACAGATGTTAACATCACGCCTCTCTGATTGTGATCTTTTCTGGGCTGGATGTGCTCCCTGCTGCTGCTTCTCATTTGGTTTGTTTTCATGTTGCTCTCAGCCAGTTTATTTTCAATAATGGCACGCTGAGCTGCAGATTCGTCGCACTGCTGCAGGAAACTAAAGCAGCTACTGCGGCTGCAGAGCTCGGCTTTAACAGGCAGAGGAGATTAAACAGCAGAACTGAGGAGCAGATGAACAATAGCAAGACGAGGCCTGAGGACGAGATAAAGTCTGTCACACACAAATGTTCCATAATGTCCCACAATTCAATATCATGTGAACCCCCTGGATCAGGTGAAGGCCAGATTCATGCTGACATCATCAAAACTAATCTCTTTGTGTTTTTGAGCATGCTCAGTACTGTGAACCAGCAGCATCTTCCCCTTACCGGTTCTTGGAATACATGTGAAAGAAAACCAACTTGACCAGTTAAATCAGCTCACAGTTAAACCAGGTTTATGGTCCTCTGATGTGCAATGAGAAATACATGCAGAGAAACACGTGGAGCTCTCTGTCCTTGTCTTCATCTTTTACTTAAGTTGTGTCTGTGTCATCTCCAATCACTCAGCGCGGTCTAAAAAAAAACCAGTTCTGAAACCACAACAACTAAAGCCAAATCTAGAACTGCTAACTGCCTCACAACTGGACAAGTTCTGGGAACCTGATTCATCTCCCCTTCTGAAACAGAAAAACACGCTGAACTCTTTATTGATCCAGTACCGAAAGTAGTACCCGTTACCAGTGACGGACAGAACCGGAACCTGTTCATCCAGAAACAAAAAGACTCATTATTGCAAAGTAAAATAAAATCAGAAACATCTCGACTAGCGCAACTATGATGTTTTGATTGAACTTCTTCATCAGTTTCTTTTAGTGAACATGTTCACTTCTGAGGCTGACTGACTCAAAAACCTGATCACAGAGTTGACCCATAGCCTGCTATTGATCCAAATCACCTGACAATGACATTAAACAAGACTCACCTGTTGGAGTAGCAGCAGGGCAGTGGAGCAGGCGGAGAGGAGATGCGGAGAGGAGGTGCAGCGGGACGGTGGAGGAGGTGGAGAAGGAGGATGAAGTAGAGGGCGAGGAGAAGTCTTCTGGCTCGCTGTCTCTGGCCTTAATGGTGCCTCTTCTGACGCGTCCTGGACACAGACAGACACTTCAGCCTGTAACGTGTAACAACTGACCGACTGAAGAGACAAGCTTCAGCTGACTTTGTCTTCTGCTCTACATTTACAACTTTGATTACTTTATCACTTTTGACTGTGATCAGTCATGACACACACACACACACACACAGTAATGTGATCAGTCCGCCTCCACCTGTTTGCACTCCTTTCATGAAACACTGAGCCAAATCTGTTGACTGCAGCATCACACTGACAACAACACAACATCTGTGTTCAAACTACACGATCACAGTGTTTTAATAATCTGAAGCTCATGTTTACTCACTTTCTCATCTGAAGCGTCTGCAACACGTTTACTGCAACATCACATACTGCATCACACTGCACTGTGATATACTGTGATATACAGTACAATGTGTATGTGCAATGAGATGTATGTTTGTACATATAACAGCATAAGGAACAGACATGAAGGCAGAGCTGCCATTCCTGCGTCTGCAACATAAAGTATAAAAAATTAGACTATGCTCATCAAAACACTGGACTTTGCTGCATGTCAATGGCATTTCAAATGAAGTGTGGGGTCTCTCATATAATCTTTTTGTTATTAAATTATATTTTATTTTATTTATGTAATTCAGTAACATTACTGCCACGTTGCAGACAGGTTATTTTGTTACTGACAGCAGTGTTGTCACCTGTTGCTACTTAAGTGAAAGCTGATATTTTGGAACATGTGTGTAGGATAATACTACAGTGTTTGTTAAATCTGAAACTTAGTCCAAAGCTTAGGAGTCAAACACCATCCAAACACACACACTGCTGAAAGCAGGTTGCCAATCACAGAGCTCAGTTGCTGAACACCCACTCATGTTTGTGTCTCACTGCCAAGAACATCACTGCAGCTGCAACACACAGACAGAAATCATTCGAGAACACACATGCTGAGGTGTTCGAGTACCCAGTGAAAGGCTCCGTCGAGGTGGATTATTATCTCTACGTGAACATCAGACCCTTACTGTCTCTGTGTCAACACCAGCCTGTTCCTAACACGTCCCCAGATCTCAGTCCGATCCATGGAGGCTCCATCTCAGCACCCACAGGATCCAAATCAGCCATACAGCACCGCTACTCATTTGATTGATGTGGAAAAGTTCATTCTTATTACATTACATATGTTATAAATGGAATTATAGATATTAAAAAAAAACCTCAGTGCTGACTTATCAAAATTTAATTATTGATGAGTTGGTTTCAAAATGAAATTTCAGAATCAGAATACTTTATTGATCCCTGGGGGAATTTGGGTTTCAGGTATCTGAAAAACGATTGCAACTAGTGAAAAGTATATTCATATTAGAAAAAGTTATGCTTGAAATATCTTTAAATCCTTTTATACCTTTTCTGAATTTTAGACAAAAATAATTTCCACCAGTCAGAACTTTATTGTGGAAATCTTCAATGATATACATATGCATCTGAAATAAATACATTAAACTGTTAGCATTAGTTGGATATTCATGAGGCAGACATGGCTGGTGGTACAGTGGTTAGCAGCGTCACCTGTGGAGTGTGTTTGTTCTCCCCAGGTCTGCATGTGGTCTCTCCAGGTGCTCCAGTCTCCTCCCACAGTTCAAAACACATGTAGGTTAGGTTGACTGATGACTTGATTGCTGTACATGTCCTGGAGAAGTATAGGTCTTGAAGAAGTACAGGTTCTGGAGGATTGGGTTCCAATCCTGACACAATTCACTTGTCAGTCAGTGGACTGAAGTCACACACTGATCCAGAGTCTGATGTGTGCCTACGCCCCCTGGTGAAATGGCACCCCCCTCCCTCTTTGGCATTTCACCACAAAGGTTCATGTTTGTCCAGAATTTCAAAAAATACAGATCCCAGAACCTAACATGTAGGACAAACTGTAACCTCCACTAGTGGAAACTAAACTGCTAGCAGTCCACCTTACTGATAAAATGTTAAAAAGGTTTGCCACAGTAGGCTGTTCTGTGCACCAGCCTGATAGACTGATGATTTCCTCACCATCTGAATTCTCACGTCGGTCACCCTCGGAGTTCACCTGGTTGAGAGTGCACTTCATGTACAACAAAAGATTGAGTCCTTGGTGGCGGCCCAGTTTGGCCTCTCTTCTCCCTCTGACAGCTGCTCACCTCATGTTTCATCTGTAGATCCAATTTGTCCTGTCTAGTCTTCTGATTTCATCTTTAAAAAGTCTGACCGTGTGCCCACTTGTTCTACCTGAAGCACATCATCTAAGTATCGTCTAAATATCAACATCTTTTGTTTTTTTTTACTTTTAACATTTTGGGTGCATGTAATGAATTTCACAGAGAGAATTTGAAACTTTTAATTTGTGCCACACTGAAGCCCTTCCTATTGTTATGTAACTGTTTATGCATTCATTCTTCATTTATCTTTTTGTAGTACAGACTTGCTGAAGACATCATGACTGCTTTTATTTGTTGTGTTGTGGTTTTCAGTCCTATTTTACATGCAGACCATTTTCATCTGTAACTGTGCTGAAAACCTGAGACAAATCAGTCCTGACAAACTGTAAACTGAAGAGAAACTGAGTTTCTGCCAGAAATCATCTACAACATGAACACACACCCACGCTCACCAAATAAAAACAAATTTAATCTCTAGAAGCCTCCAACTACATCTGAATGTCTTCTTAAACAAATGAACAGAGAGGCTTTGGAGGGAAAACACATGACTGAATGACATGTTTCCCCAACATGGTGTGTTTTCAGAGGCGTGACCGAATCAGCATCCACGTGCATAAGGATTAAGAAGGAAAACCAGGCAACACACAACCATTTCCATTTAAATAGACTCTCCTTACCTGAGAATCGAGAGGGAGATAGCAGTAGGCTAGTCCGGAGGGCATGTCCTCCCGGCCGTTGAATGATCCGATTGGTTAGGAGAAGGGGCTTGTCTCTCCTCTGGAACACACCCACTTCCTCTGGTGATATCCAGCTTTCAGCTATCTGTAAACATTTTAGCAGATTAGCGTCATGCAAGTGTGTGTGTGTGTGTGTGTGTGTGTGTGTGTGTGTGTCTGGGCTTTTGTATGTGTGTATACCTTGGGGAGAGGATGAAGAGGATGAAGAGCTGACGAGCAATAGAACGGAGGGAGGAGAGGAACAACTTCAACAGCTGGACGTTCCCACTGAACAGAACACACAGCAGGAACAACAGTCTGAAGGCATCACAATGTTAATCTGATAGGTTCTCCTCTGTGTGTCACCTGTACAGAGACACAGACAAGCTAGAACCACATGAAGAACCAGTAGATCAGGACACCTCCTTCACTACCACAATGACTTCAGGTTGGAAGGAGTGGAGGGTTCAGGAGGCAGATCCTGCTGATCATCCTCACTCTGACAGACTGATGAAGGCCCAGCAGATACACACCATTTGCCTGTCTCACAAGGCTGCTGCTGCAGCTAAAAGGCTGATTACACATTGATTAGTCTGTTGGTCTTTATCACAGATCATATTCAATCAACAAAAAATTATTTCACTTTGATCAAACCTGTCCTTCAGTATGGGACAGGGTCAGACCTGAATGCAGGTCTTCAGTCTGATGTTTCAGTGTTCTGTATAGAGTTGAGCATCTCAGAGCTCTGCAGGGTGCAGCTGTCAGGAACAGGAGGCACCAAGTGGTGAAATAAATAAAACTTAGTAATGTATACCATCAGCCATGTTCAGTCCTCTCCCTCTTTATTCACACCAACTGTACTGCTTTCAGCTGCAACATGTTTTATATTCCTCACAGCTTTCTGTTATAACAACCTGGACTGAAGGAGACGGCCTGTGATTGGCCCATCACAGCGGAAAACTTTTTCGTGTGAACACACACAGAGCCTGAAGCAGAAAGCAGGCGTTAACAAAGAAAGCTGATAGCCACCATCGCGATACTTTGACTGTGGCTTAGGTTTTGTTTTGTCGAGCCAGCCCATACCGTGGAAGCCTGGCTACGTCGAACCTGCTCTGTAGTGGACTTGGACCCCAGGAACCTCTGACAGGATAATACTGGTTTACTTCAACTCTGCTTTAAATACCATCCAGCTCTGCTGCAGGATAAGCTGCCCCAGCTGAGTCTCCACCTGCGGCAGGACTGCTGACTTCCTGTCTCTCTCAACCTGCAGCAGGACCACTGACTTCCTGTCTGCCTCCCCTGGGAAACAAACCTGCAGAATCTTAGTCAGCAGAAGGAGCAAAAGACTGCATGAAAGTTTCTCTGTGGCTGCGCTGCTGAGATAACTGGTGTGTGCCACCCTGACAGGACTTTGACAACATAAAGGACTTAAAGAGCCAGTAGAACAGGTGGACAGAGATCAGTCCTCTCAGAGACTCTGCCCAATCACATCCCACTTTTGTCCCTGCTGTGTCCACTCTCAGTTGTGATGAAGATGTGAAGATGAAGCATCCGACAGTAAAGAAAGCAGACGACAATCTGCTCTCTGATCATCATCTTCATATTTCAAAAGATTCTTTCAACAAGGTGAATGGGTTTCAGAGTTACATTATTAGAATAAAATAAACTTAATCTGTCAACAAAAATGGTTCATTACATTCAAATCCACATCTGACTCTAAATGTATGAGCACATGAATTCACAAACCCAACATGATGAAGTCAGACCAATTTGCAGTCAAGGCTTCAGGTCTGTCTGTGACTTCTCTGTAAAGATTTGAGGAGTTTAATGTCAGCTGATTCAGTTTTCATTAGTTGGACAAAGAAACAAAACACTTTGATCAGACAGTCTGCTGATAAGATGTTAAACTGTATCACCAGAGTTCTGCAGAAAGAAATAAAGAGGCTGCTTGAGATAATTAACACGGCACCAATAATTAACAGACTATTATTCACTTTGCCCTCGGGGATCATTAAAGTTTCATCTTATCTCCAGACTGCAGACGAGGCTGAATTCACTTTAGATCAGACTGGAGACACAACGTGAGGACTGACACACCAAATCAAATCATTTAAACATCACAGATTTTATCACAAACAGACTGAAGCAGGTTCAGTCTAAACCACCACATGGTTTTTACACATTTTACAACATAAACAGACTCACAAGATGAGGGGAGCATTCAGATCCAGCAGACCTCAGACCCAAGGACAAGCAGTATTAATTTATTGAAAATAACAAAAACTCGACCACAGAAGACAAACTGAGCAGATGACTCAAAACTGAACTCAAAGTGGAATGAGGTGCAGGTGGAGAGATGAGTGGGGACACACAGATGACAGACGAAGCAAGAGGAGCTGATAGGCTGAGGAGGAGACCACACCCACTGAGAACCATGGAGGAAATTGTTCAGGGCACAAATGCACAAATGTTAGCCTTCACAACACGTCTTCAAATTCCACAGGTAACAAATAAAATAGTATGTGTTATCTGCACCAGGTGTGTGTGTGTGTGTTACCTGCACCAGGTGTGTGTGTTCAGGTATCCACACAGCTGGGGGATAGAAGACAAGAGGGGGTGTGGCCTGGTATGTTGCTGCTGACCAACTGGCTAACCACAGCCAGTGGGAGGCGGGGTCACTGTTGACAGACAGCCAGGGTGTTGTAGTGTTTACCATGCCAACGGGCTGACCTTTAAACTGTGAGACTGGCAGCATCATGATGACATCACCTCCTGACAAACCGACAGACAGACAGACAGCCTAGTCAGGTCAAATTGTGACCTGCTGAAGCACCAACAGCAGTATTTCTTTCTTGTTTCGTTAGCTTCACAACAAATACCCAGCATGCATTTCACAGAAAAACCTGACAGCCCAGAGGCTCTTAAAATGTCTTTAAAATGAATTAAATTTGAAAGTGAAGTGATTCAAATAGTGTTAAACACACTGAGAAGAGGCGACTCATCAGTCTGGATCAGGAAAAATATCCTAACTAAAACTTCTTAAATATGGCATGAAAACATAATTCTTTAACTACAGAAAATTAAACAAAAGTTAAAAACAAACAAAAACAAGTTTTTGTCATCAGCTTAAACAATCAATTTGTCTTCAGGAAATACAGCAGTACAATGTTAGTACTACATCAGTACCTTTCCCGAACGGCGCAGTACCATCAGTACTAAGTCAAAGCTGCCACCACTTAAACGCAATACATTATTAAGACTGCATCACTTCCAACACCTCCAAAATTCATAATAAATGCCACAAAAACTACAAAAAAAAAAACCCACCAATACTTCATCAGTATTACCAGAAGAACAAAACATGAACGTGAGGCTTCAGGCTGAGCTCAGATGGAGGTAAGACCAGCATCTCGTTTGTCACTGGGGAACCAGCTGACACCTCATTGGTTCCACTGGTCCCAGTGACATGACACCAGCGCTCTTAATATTTATTGTTTGGAAGAATTAATTAATGATTATAATAAGAAAGAAAGAAAGTGACATATTTTGTCATTGGAGGGAACTCACTCCAATGAAATTTGTGCTCTGCATTTAACCCACCCAAGTGACGTGCACACACACAGCAAACCCGGGGCAGTGGGCGACCACGTGCAGCGCCCGGGGAGCAGTGGGGGTTAGGTACCTTGCTCAAGGGTACCTCAGCCATGGACATGGATCCACCGGTTACGGGTCCGACACCCTAACCGCTGATCCACGACTGCCTAATAATAACAATAATGGTTTGTATTAATTGTTTTCTGGGTTCTCTGAAACATTTGAGCTCTCAAATATCTAATCTGTCAACAAAAACATCCACAGTAAAAGCTCACTGATTAAACACTTGAAAACTGTTGGTTAAAGTGTGGTGTCTCTGTAGATCCACTCTGAGTTTGTGCTTTTCCCATCTGATCGATCAATCAAAGAACTTTACAACACAAGATAATGTTCAGAGAGGAAAGTGCAACTCCTGACTTCAATCCAGTACTAAGCTTTAAAACACAAAGTGTGCTGACCTGAGACCTTTTGGTTGTCATTCAGACATTCCTCCATACTGCTCTTGACTACAGCAATAAGAAGCTCTCAGTTTCCTACCAGATCTTCTTCAACCAGAAGAAGATTCAACCAACTTTGACTCTGGTGTACCTCAAAGTTCGACTCTTGGTCGTCTTGCCTTGTGTGGAGAACATACCGTGAACATGCCAATTAAATCTGTTTATTAAAGTAATAAATATTCTCTAGAGCCATGTGTATAATTGTCCATTTTTGACTACTTTTGATTTTACCTTTATATTTCAGCTTAAAAATGGTTTACCTTGCCTTGTCATTTTCACACTGGACCTAAAAATCACACAAAAAATATAAAATTCGAGTGGGGAAAAAGTTTGATTTTTTACTGTGAAAACCACAAACATGTTTAATGAACCACTTTTATAACTTAGAATGCAAATATAAATTGTAAATTTCAAAAAACTATGTGCAAATTTAGCAAACAAGTGATTTACAACTAATAACCTTTAAATGCAGGAAATGCCTCAGGCGTTTTTTTGTACAAATATTTACTACTTTTTACAACACAATCAGGTGTCACAATAAAATACACCACAAGTTATTTGTGTCACTCCAAAAACTACACACTAAACACATTTCACTACACACTAACTAACTAACTATACACTCTAAAGCCCAAACACGCTAAATGTCAAATATCTCAAATCTCAAAACGCGCTATATGGCCATCGCAATCTGGTTCACTGCCGTTTCTCCCACAACTTTCCCTTAGCAACAAAATGCCATGTGTGGCCAATCACACATTCTGATTGGTTCCTGTGGTGTATTTTTTCACCAATAGGAAAGAGGATGTCATGTTTCCTTACAATGAGCCGGTGTTTACTGCATCTTCTTGCATAAAACTCGCACCAAACGTGACGGCATTGTTCAGGAAAGAACATCACGTATGTTGTTCATCATAACTCGGGTTTTACTTGACATATTAACAAAATTTAAAAAAACTTGTATATAGTTTGAAGTGCCCACTTTTGATACAAATTAAAACAGAGACTGAGCGAGGCTGCGTCTTGCAACTACGTCATCTTAAATTGGTCACGTTATAAGGACGCGTCGGCGCGTCCGTCGACTACAGATTAATTTATCAGTACCTCACAGATATGAACTGAGTATTAGTTCATTAACATCAGTGTTAACATAGTGAATCTGTCACGACTGAACTATCGACCAGAACCCTAATGCACGACTCTCAAAGTTTCAAAATAAAATCTTTATTCAAAAAAGTACAAACTAAAAGTCACTCTTCACAGAGGAAAAACGCTACACTAAACTGAGAAACAAAAACTCTCTAGACTGAAGCTTGGCTAAGAAAATCTGTAGCACAAAGTAACAAAATAACAAGACCTGGCAATGGCATGGAGATGACACTGGTTGTCTGATGCAAGGGACAAGAAAAACTGGCACAGGACAAAGGGAGACAAGGACTATAGGTAAGGGCACAGGTGGAAACAATCAGGGCGGAGACTGGTAATTTCAAAAGAGGGAAAACAGACAAAGGGAAAAAAGCAAAGCTGACGACAACAGACACAGACTGGAAGTAGTGACAAAATAAAACAGGAAATCATAAGACAACATAGACATGAGACAAAAACTATTTAAATTAACTTAACATCGTTTCCCGGACATGACAAAAGCCGATGTCTGTCACATGAAAATACGTGTTTATGTTACCATAAAACACAAGCAAACAATTTGAGACCAACAGAAACAAAACAAAATTACTGCAGTATTAATTCACAGAAATGAGGGAAGGTTGGCTGATCTGACTGTGTTTTATGGGCATGAACAGTAAAATTGTTGACCTTTTTCAGTTTTATTTTTTACTTTTAATGACTGTGCTAAACAAAGATAAGAATAAAGTGACCGACAATCCACCAGGAAACAAATCAAATTCTAAAACAAGAAGGATTCAGTAATAATTATCAGTAACGTCACTGACTAGGTCCATTTTATTTCATGTCCATAGGTATTTCACAACAGAAGTTTTCAGTGTACTTTCTAAAGGTAACAGACATGTCAGTGTTGGTGGTCTGGGCCTCCTGGTCTGAATCCACCTTCACACTCCCATAAGGTCTACACTGTCACTCTCAAAGAAAAGCACAATACACCCAAAATACTCAACAAACGAGAAAGTGATTGCTGCCCTTTCTGAAATCCTTACGTTTGTTCTCATGAATCAATAATTCTATCAATGAATAATTGTTGGATGATACTGGAACAAAAACACACCCTAAACAACAGAAATTAATTAGTAGACATGTCTGATTTAAAACGTGGTAACTACTTGTACTCTAGCTCAGTCTTACTGCTACTGGTGGGTCTGCAGCTCGGTAGAATATCACGGTTTATTAACGGCATATTAAAGGGTTAATTAACGGGTTCAGTCCCGGGATGTGTCACCTACCGACCTGCGGAGCTCCTGTCCCGGGAAACGGCTCCTTGGACCGGCGGGGCTGCCGACCCTCTGGTTCGGTCACGTCCTGAACGTCGGCTCCCTACTCCAGCGGCAGCTCAGAGGTCCTCACTGAGGTCCGCAAATCCTGCGCCGTTCGGGAAAGGTGAAAGTGGAGCCACACCGGGAGCGACAGGAGCAACCGTGACGTTAGATACCGACAGACAGTCAGGCAGACAGACAGACAGACGGACACGGCAGCGATGCACCATGCGGCGTCCGAGTGCAGCACAGCCGCGTTCCGATCCCGAAACCTGTCGGTCTCTGTCCGGTACAAACCCAGTAAAGCTCCGGTAAATGGAGCCTCTCTCAGATCAAATAGCCGCCTCCCCCTTCACAGTGTGTGTGTGTGAGTATTATGAACTGTCACGTGGTAATAATTTTATTTAGAGATGCGGTCCGGAGTGTTTTAAGTGTTTTCCAAAAAGAGGATTAAAACACCGCCGACCCAGCAACAAAAAATGGAAATAAATAAGAATACAAAAACTAAGACAAAGCGGTTAAAGGGACACGTCGGGGTTTGTGCAGGCAGTGAGAAAACTGAAGAGTGTCGAGTCTCAACAGTGGACTTTCTCCACAGACACACGTAGAAACATCAGCAGAAGACGAGAAATCAGAAGAAATCAGAAATCAGAAAAGACTTTATTGCCATGTAAGTGAAGAGGTTTCACATTACTAGGAATTTGTCTTGGTGATTGGTGCATACATAGAACGTAACAGTAACATATAATTGAAGAATAAAATAAAATAAAAAATAAAAATAAAATAGAATAAGGTAACACAAAATAAAATAAGTGAAATAAATATTTTTCTGGAGGTAGTCCAAAAGTGAGGTAGTGCGGGGTGGAGTATAGTGCAAGTGGGTGAGGTAAACAGTGCAAGTGAACAGCAGGTGGATCATGACATGAGCAAAACCAATTGCTAAGGTGCAGGGCAGCATGTTAGTCAGTTGGTGTTCAACAGTCCAACAGCAGAAGGGAAGAAACTGTTCTTGTGGCGTGAGGTTTTGGTCCATAACCTCCTGCCTGAAGGGAGTTTCACAAAGAGTCTGTGTCCAGGGTGAGAAGGGTCAGCTGTGATCCGACCTGCACGCCTCAGAGTCCTGGATGTGTACAGGTCTCTGAGAGATGGAAGGCTGCAGCCGATCACCTTCTCAGTAGGGCGCACAGCACGCTGCAGTCTGAGCTTGTCCCTGGCGGTGGCCCCAGCGTACCACACGGCGATGGAGGAGGTGAGGATGGACTCAATGATGGCCGTGTAGAACTGAACCATCATCTTGACTGGCACGTTGAGTTTCCTCAGCTGCCACAGGAAGAACATCCTCTGCTGGGCCCTTTTTATGAGGGAGCTGATGGTCAGCTCCCACTTGAGGTCTCGGGTGATGGTGGTACCCAGGAAGCGGAAGGAGTCCACCGTGGAGATGGGGGTGTCTGTCAGGGTGAGGGGGAGCGATGGAGCTGGCACTTTCCGAAAGTCAATGATCATCTCCACTGTCTTCTGGGCGTTCAGCTCCAGGTGGTTGTTACACAGCCCTGGGGGGTACCGGTGCTGATGGTGCGGGTGTCCGAGACATTCTTCCCCAGCCTCACATGCTGTTTCCTGTCTGTCAGGAAGTCAGTGATCCACCGGCAGATGGGGTCAGGCACGTTCAGCAGGGACAGCTTGTGTTGGAGGAGAGCTGGGTGGATCGTATTGAAGGCAGAGCTGAAGTCCACAAACAAGATCCCAACGTAGGTTCCCGGGGAGTCCAGATGCCACAGGATGAAGTGTAGAGTCAGGTTGACTGCATCGTTCACAGACCTGTTGGCTCTGTAGGCAAACTGCAGGGGGGTCCAGGAGGGGGGTTGTGATGGACATCAGGTGGATGTTCTAAACCAAGACCCCTGGAGTGGACTGACCAGGTCTGTTCTCCTACCAGCCTCTTACGGGACAGCTTGCACAGGACTCCGATAATAGAGTAAAAAGTAAAGTCAGGTAAAGTAAAGTAAAGTAGTAAAGTAAAGTAAAAAGTAGTCAGATTACTGTGGTGTACCACATGATGTCAGTCACAGGGTCAGGGTCAGTCACTGTACTCACAGAACTGGAGTTACATCTAGGTCACTGGTCACCATCACTCACATACATACACATACAGAGTAATATCAGTACATCAGATACTTCCGATACTGTGAGCCTCTGATACAGGAAAACAGCTTACCTACTTTGTGTGTGTGTGTGTGTGTGTGTGTGTGTGTGTTTGTGTGATCACAGCCAAACATCCATTAGTGAGATAATGACAACTATATATTCTCTGTGAGTGTGTGTCTGCTTGTCCTGAGTCATCAGTAAACACAAGCTCTATGTTTCTCTCTCTCTCTCTCTCTGTCTCTGTCTCTCTCTCTCACACACAAACAAGATGCCATGCTGTCTCTTATTTTGATGAGGAGTGTGTACACATAATGTGTGTGTTTGTTTTACTTGATACCAGTAATTGTCTCTGAGTCCTAAGGCTCTGCGCACACACACACACACACACTGAGCTAATATTGACAGGATGGGTTGTGTGTTCAGAGATTAGCTGTTAACTCATTGACCTTTCAGAGGAGCTGATGAGCTGAAGCTCATTGTGATGATCAACGTTATAATACAAACTTCAGAAACTTCAGCTCCACCCACAGACTGTGATTGGATAGCAGAGCTTTGACAAAACAAACCTACAAAAATTCATTTTCTGTCCTACTGAAGCTTAATGACTGATGAATAAATTATTTTCCCCAGTTGGCATTAGAGTGAAGCTTTACGAGCAGATATCAGAGAACATTTGACAAATGTTTTATGTATAAGTGTTAATCCGTGGTGGAGAAGTAAACGAGACTGTGACGGATTTACATTCTTAAAAACACCACAGCCAATATCCCAAGTGTATTAAAAATCAACATGAGATGAAGTGAAACACAGTCAAGCAAAGAAGAAGAACAAACGCCTATTACAGGGACAGAGGACTGTCTTCTGCACAGGAAAATGAGAGACAGGGTCGAGCATGCTGTGATTGACTGATCATTAGTCTACCATCACAACCTTCCAAAATAAGAGCACTGACCCTGTAGCTAGAGCGACAATAACGTATCTGATAACAGCTAGTAACAGTTGATCCTGAACCAAGACAAACCGGACCTAAGACTCAACCTAGGCAAATCCTCGTGGTCCTGCACAGCCTCAGGTGGAGATTGGAAAGGACCCGATAAAACACCAGCGTCTTCACTTGCTGCTGGTGAAGAGCTGTCTACTCTCCTGAGCTGAGAGAGGGAGCAGCAGGTGACAAAGAACATGTGGATGAGTGCTCATAGAGCATTGCAGATGTTCTAATTCTACTGCAGGACACTTGGAGAGTGTGATCAACATACATTTTAAGGGAAGCCATCAGGATAAAGAGATCGTAGTTAAGTCTGTGTTAGCAGCCCTTTTGTCTCCCAGAAGACGGTTCCCAGACCACATGTCAAACTGTTCTGGACATGGCAGCATCCAGTGTGTTATTTAGTTTGACCAGCAGCAGCTCCCTGTAGCTGGTCCACTTAACAGAGAATAACAAAGGCGGGTCCTGAAGACCTGACTTCCTGATGCGCAGCCCATGAACTCAGGCAAGCCAGAAAGTTTACATGCAGCATCGGCATCATCCAGAAACCTACATTAGGTCGGTAGGTAGGTTAAGCGTTCAAACTGGAGAAAATCACATTTTGACACTAAAACTATAACTGGAACTGGATAAGATAATTGGAACAATATTCAAATGTTCTCATTTGAATTAATAAGGAACACTGCAGCATATCAAAACCTCAAGACCATGAAATAAAGGACCTCTGAAATGAAAAGGAGAGCAACACACATCGGTCTGAAATGGACTGCAGGTGATGGGTGAGAATGTGTGATGGGTTAAACATCTTAAATTCCCATGTTTTCCAAAACATCATTTTATGGTCTGATTGACTCAACTGATTGGGATTGGAAGATTAGCTTGTGTTATTGAATGACTGCTGTCTGTCTCTGACACAGGAAGGACACAGGTCTGGAAGGTTGTCATAAAAATAGAAATACAGACTCTGAAATCTGCTCTTTCTGGCAGTTTGTCATAGTTTTTAAACGCCTACTCGTCTCACACACACACACACACACACACACACACACACACACAGTCAGTGTTAGTGAGGAGTGAAATTGAGTTGTTTTAGTCTGGTGACTTAGAGTAAAGAATAATAGAGAGTGAGAGACTGAGAGAGGCCACATATATTCTTCTACCCTGCCCCCCCCCCCCCCCATCAGCTGTTTAATGAGCTGCAGTTGCCATGAGGACACCACATTCCACCCCCAACACACTCCGACTGTCAGACCAGCTGTGATTGGTTGTTAAAGTGTTTTTCTGAAACACAATTATCTCTTCATCCTCCTCTCTTTTAGTGTCTCCATGGGAACAGAACAGTTTCCAATAGGCTGTTGTGTCACCAGTGGTTGCCATGGAAAATCCAGTACATGTATGTGTATCAGGATGGTACATGTACATGGTGTACATGTACATGTACAGTACAAAAATCCAGTACATGTATGTGTATCAGGAGGGACCAGGACTAATATCGAGTAAGGATTAATCTAGGACTTGAAAAGGGTGTAAAGATCAGATTCACTTCTCATCTTAATTTTGTGTTAAGTGAAACAGAAACCAGGAAAAAAGTGAACTGAATCTCAGATTCACTGAGGTGACTGAATGAAGACATTCAGAGCGATGATCTCAGAGAGAAGAAGTCAAGTTAGTGATGGGACATAAATGTGTGCAGAAGGAGAGTTAGAGGAGGAGAGAGAAGCTCAGTGCATCATGGGAGATCCTCCCCGGCAGTCTAAGTCTATAGCAGCATAACTGGGGGCCAGCCTAAACCAGCCCTAACTATAAGCTTTATCAAAAAGGAAGATTTAAAGTCTACTCTTAAACGTAGAGAGCATGTCCACCTCCAGGACCGAAACCAGAAGATGGTTCCACAATAGAGGAACTTGATAACTAAAGTACTATGAGCTCTTTGAGATGAGATTTCATTTAGGGCTTTGAATGTGAGGAGGAGATAATGCTGAGATTCCTTAGAGTTTTGTTGGAGGTCAGAGTAATGTCATCTAACTGAAAATATTTAGATGCATTTTCAAGGTTTCTGATTCCAAATGCAAAACGTCAGTTTTGTCTGAATTTAGAAGTAGGAAATTGCAAGTTTTTATGTCTTTAAGACACGCCTGAAGTTTGGTTAGCTGATTTGCTCCATCTGGTTTCATTGATAAGTACAATTGTTGTCATCTGCACAACAGTGAAAATGTATGGAGTGTTTCCTAATAATATCACCGATGGGGAGCATATAAAGGGTGAATAGTATTGGCCCGAGGACAGAACCTTAGGGAACTCCATGACTAACTTTTGTGAGTGTGGACGATGTATCATTAACATGAACAAATTGAGATCGATCTGATAAATAAGACTGAAACCAGCTTAATGCAGTTCCTTAATGCCAATTAGGTGTTCCAAGCTGTGTAATAAGATGGAATGGTCAGTAGTGTCAAATGCAGCACTAAGGTCTAACAGTACAAGGACAGAGATAAGTCCCTTGTCTGATGCCAGTAGGAGGTCATTTGTGACTTTGACCAATGCTGTTTCTGTGCTGTGATGAGCTCTACAGCCAGATTGAAAATTGCAAAATAAACTCTTACTATGAAGAAAGTCATGTAGCTGTTTGGCGACTGTTCTGTCAAGGATCTTGGAGAGAAATGGAAGGTTAGATATTGGTCCATAGCTGCTTAAACCTCTGGGTCAAGTGTGTGTGTTTTTAAGGTTTGACTCCAGCTACTTTAAAGGACTGGGGTACATAACCTGTTATTAGGGACAGATTGATCATGTCTAACAGACAGGTGCTAAGTAAGGGTAAAGCTTCTTTGAGTAGCTTAGCAGGGATGGAGCCTAAGAGGCATGTTGTTGGCTTAGATGAAAATATGAATGAATTTAATTATCTGGTTCTACTGCTGTTTCCAAGGCTCCAGTGTTTGAAGGTAGATCAGTACCTGGTGAGGTTAGGAGGTGCTGAATTTTGTCTCTAATGAGTAGAATTTTATCATTAAAGAAGGTCATGAAGTCACTACTGCTGAGGGTTGGAGGAATCCAGTGTCTTCCTCAGTTAAACACCAACAGTCAAATAAAAGCCAACTGTTATCTGATTGTCATCACATGTCTGACTATGTGGTGAATAGGAATAGATATTCATGTTTATAACTGTAGTAAATCAAATCTGTCACCTGGTACACGGAATGATATGTGGCTGGTTGTACTACACATAGGCTGAGCAGATTGTATGTGCAGTACCTGGCACTTGTGATAAGTTGACGTTTAAGAAAACATCTTTTCAAGGCAGTGACTTGAGCTAGTGTGAAATTATGTCATTTATCTAACAGTTATTGTGAAACTAGCAGAGGTTGTTCTTTGTCTCAGTCTCAGCCATTAATGAGCTCAACACTCCATTAAGCTTCCAGACCCTCGTTAACCAATCAGCCGCAGAGCACATGATGTCCAGCTGAAATTTTCTCTGCTCTGAACAAGAAAACATCTTAACAAGTATTTCAACCCTCAAGAAAAATATCATCAAGCCAGAAATAAATCAGCCAGTGAGGTGAAATAATTATACTCAGAGCAGTTTGTCTCGTTTAAAAATAAAGCAGACTGTGGCTGCAGAAGCTTCACTCTTACTTACTTTGAAAGTTTTACACTGAGTGAAGAGCACACATATGACAGTGAAACTGGGAGTGATCAACAAGTCAGTTACTGTGAGACACACACGCACAACACCGACAGAGGACTTCACTGCGACTTCCATTCATTTAACCCTCAAGACTTCACCCTCAAAGTAACGATTTATTTTATGGAGGAGGGCGAATCCCTCAGTGTGACTGTGCAGGCAGATTTATGTCCCTACAACGTGAGTACACACAGAGGACACACACTGTGTGTGTGTGTGAGAGAGAGAGAGAGAGACAAATTGTGTGTGTGTGTGTGTGTAGTTTCTGTCAGATTTTCTGTTACTGAGTTTATTTTGCATGTTTTTGTTTTCAGTTTGTCCTCCAGTTGCATTTTGGTTACAAATGTGATGGGCGGGACTTTGGTTTGTGATGTTATAGACTAAAAAACAGACAGAGGATGCAGCATCTCCATGGCAACTGCTTGTCACCATGGTTACACCACATCCAGAACTACAGAGACAAAAAGCTGAGTGTGTGTGTGTGTGTGTGTGTATCTCTGCCGCCAGTCAGTGTCGTTTGTCTCAGAGGAGGAAGTGACATCAGTGCAGGCTTATCATCACAAAACAGAGACAGAAACTGTTGGCTGTAAGCAAACAAATCAACAAAACTATGTGTGTTTACACTGTCTGTCTAACATGTGGCCCCATGGGATCTGGATGTTTTATGACATCCTGTCCATCTCTCAGCCTATCATAGCTCAGAGTAGATTCACCTGGACAGGTGACAGACTGATCCCGTCAGGTGCTGATGATTTACAGGTAACAAATAGCATCGATCAGGGAGATGAAGGACAGCCTCTCAGGCGGACAGCTCAGCAACAGAGACCACATCCTCATTCTTCAGCGTCCGACACATCGAGGTCCACATTGGACCACCCTGAAGCAAGAGGGTCTCTGTGTGTGTGTGTGTGTGTGTGTGTGTACATGCACCTTCCTGTACACAAAGAACAGACATTAACCTCCCAGAAGGGGGTCAGCAGAGGACTGGTGCTGTCCTGCTGTGATAAATTTTCGAATGGAAGTCAGCGAGCACCCTCTTGTGATCGAGGCTGCAAACAGCCTGAGAGGGTCAACGTCTGTCATCTTTCCTGACTGGAGGTTCTGTGGGGGCTGCGACTCAACCAGTCCAGCTTGTGTGAGTTCAGGAGTACGACTGCAGAGACTCCTTTCGCACCGCTGCTGTTTTCAACATTTTAATTTTGATTGTTGAAAACAGCATAGTTCATCAATGTGGATCCTATTTTGGACAGTAGTGGGTCTAAACCCACCGGGATTGGTGGGTTAGTTGTTTGTCAGTGAATGAGTCTCTGAATGAAACTGGTCTGTGACCAGAGGTGGAACAGATCTGAGGTGAGACCTCAGCGTGGAAACACTCTGTTAGAAGTGATGCTCCCACATGTCACTCAAGTAAAAAAGTAAAAGTATCAAAATACACTTCAAATACCAAAAGTCGAAACTTTAATTTTTCAAAATGGCATGTATCAGGTAATCAGAATTACTGATGCATTAATGTGTTCGTGACTTTCATGTTGAAGCTGGTTTAACTTGGTTAAAGTTTAATCTCACTCAGCCTCAAACTATCTTTACTTTACAGCTTTTTTAATGATTATGTTTCAAACTAAATCTGCAAAGTTACCAGTAACTTCAACAGAGGTAACAGCTGACATGTAAACAGGAGAACATCTGATAACGTCTGTTCATGTGATGAAACACGTGACCAGTCCACTGTGTTTAGGTTTGTGTTGATACTAATTGAATCAAAAGGCTACAAACACAGGCATACATCACACAGATCAAATCTGTCGATGAGGAGGCCTCCTGTTGTTTAATGTCACCAATCAACAGTTTGTTTCTTTGCTTCCATATTTTGTGCTTTTATTTTGAAAGTGAGCCCTTTAGATTCGAGTTAACAGTTTGAAACTTGACATAAAACACACAAAAATCCTGACACAAATTCTGTTACTGTTGTTTGTCTGTTTAACGGGTTGATTATTTTATTGTTTTTGAATTTTCACTTTTTGGTCCAAATCGGCAGCAGGTTTTCCTTCTTGAGCGTTTCCGGACTGTGTTCGGTTTCTGTTTCCGGTCTCTGTTGACTAATCAAGGAGGAAAATCCACCGGGGAACTGTGTGACTGATTGATTGATCAGCGGAAAACAAACAGTTCACAGTTCCAGCTTTTATTTGGCCAATCAGAGAGAGGGACTCCCTCTGACGTCATAGCCGCTCTCTTCCGCCTGGTCAGGACACTAAAGGGTCATGTGATCAGAAACAAGTTTGAGCCAAAGATCGTCAGAGAGGTGAGCAGACAGGTGAGTGTTTGGTCGCGTTATTAACGTGTAATGAAGTCGTTATTACCGCCGTATGAACTGAGTGAACCGCTGCTTAACGGCCGGTTTAAAACGCGTTTTACTCTGAAATGGATTTGAAAGAAAACCGACTGTTGATAATCGAGAAAACTCCGAAAACAGCAGACAGAAAAGATCCGAGAAGAGAAATCTGAAGAGAAACGTCAGAACGACAGAAAACAGGCTCAAAGTGTCTCTCAGTTTGTGCTTCTGCTGCACAAACGGTTTCACATTTTCTGACGGAATCCGTTCCGTTCTATGCCGCCTGTCCGTCAGGGTCGCGAGGGGCTTGAAGCCAACTGTGAAGAGAACATTTTGGGGGGAAATAGGTCAGAACTCTGCAGAAAATAGGCTGGAAACAGAAGAAACACGGCTGGAAATGGGCTGTTGAATCGGTGTGACCGCACAGTCACGTATCCTGGATAGAAAATCACATTTTCTTTCTTCTTCTTTATAAATTTTATTTCCTCTCAGTTTGGAAAGGAAATGCATCATCAGTGACTTCAGCAGAGAGACTACGTCCGAAAAGCATCAGTGTTCTCCTGAAACATGACCTTCATTACTTCATCGTCAGCCTCAGAACTTTATTCAAACAGAGTAATTTCACTCAGATCTTTACTGAGCAGAGAAGTTAACCAATCACGTCACAGGTTACTGGATGGTCACCTCTCACAGCTGAGGGCTCTCAAACTGAAGTTAAGCTTTTACAACATTTTACAGAAACAAATATTTGATCAAATGAATTGATTGTGTTGCCAGCTCTCCTCCTCCATACAGGTGGGGACAGGTACAGTCCTGGACGCGGTCATGCGGTCCTGATCTCTAGTCTGACTTAAGTGCCAAACTTTCCACAGAGACAGGAAACGTGACATGAATACAATCACTCGGCAGCATATCAGCTGGTCAAAGTCTGTCACTGTGACAAACACACACGATGACATCATTCATCACGTGACACACGTCGGGTGCGTTTGTTTCAAAGTGGAGCTGAAGTCGTGCTCAGTGATGTTTCAGGTGCAGCAGCAACATTAGAGCTCCGTTAACGCATCACATGATGAGTTCACTGAGTGTCAGACTCAGGGAACTCATCAATCAAATCACCTCACTGATTTTGCTACCACAAAGTTTAACAAGTCTAACTGAGTTTGTGTGTGTGTGTGTGACTGAGGTACAGATGATGTTGTGTGTTGTGGCGTGTGTGTTGATGCTCTCCGGTCTCGTCCAATCCGGACCGACTGACAGCAGGTCATCTGTTCTCTCTGATGTCCGCGGACACTCGTATAAACAGCAGGAGAAGCTGGACCCTGAAGTGCACATGAACATTGTGAGTACACTTCTTTCAGTTTTTGTTGACATCCAGGTTTACAAACGTTTTCTTCTTCTTCTCCTACTTGTTTCTTGGCTTCTCACTGGAACAGGAATTTAAATCCTGTTTTTCTGTCTTCATTCTGACCAACATTCAGCTCATTAATGCTGCCTGTTGTCCAAACTCCACAGCCTTTTTTAAATCAACACATTTTCAGGAACTCAGGAACTTTGCCCGCCTTCCTTTAGATCAACTGGGAGTAAATTTAGCTCCTGGGTTTACTATTAGAACACATTTAAGAGAGTAATGAGCCTGGTCACAGGTCATCACATGATGTGGAAAAACAGGAAGTTACCAAAGGAGCTTTTAGTTCCCAAATTTAAGAGTTTAATGTCAGTGGTTCTCTGAACTGTTTGGCTGAAAAGGGCTAAAGGTCAGCAAACAGTCAGTGAGCGTCAGTGGACCACAGACACACACATTTCTTTGGACTCAAAGAGCATGCTCAGTAGAGACTTCCTGTTGAGTTGTTAATGGCATAAAATATTTTAATAACACATGCAGACTTTCTAATGTTCCTACTGATGGTGAATATGGAAGAGAGAAAACCACACAATCACAGTCCAGGACAGGTCCTGTAGACCTCAACCAGAGCAAGTGGTGGACCTACAAGAGCCAACATGGGCTGAAGATAAAACGTAAAAGCTAATGTAGTACTGAAACTAGCTTAACATCAAGGCTAATGTAGCATTAAGGTTAAGCTAGCCAGAAAGCTGCTTGTTTTTGCTCTGCAGTGCTTTCCAGAGGGGAGAAGTTGGAAGAGTGTTGTGTGTTATGTGCCATACAGTGAATGATATCAGTCAATATCTTGGCTTCATGTCATGGGGGGGGTCAGAGTGCCACCTGCTGGCTATTTACTGTTGGTGTCAAAATGAACTGCTGACCTGAATACTATGACAGTCGGACACACATGACGGCTAATGTTACGTGTTTCATTTAAGCTGATAGCTGGTAGGTTAGCACGGTTAGCCAGTGTTTTGTTAGCATTCGGTTAGCAGTTTGCGTCTTTCTAGAGCTTCACTTTATATGGGTTTGTCTTTCACATGTTCATTTGTGAGGAGGAACAACTGACAGATGACGCGCGCGTGTGTGTGTGTGTGTGTGTGTGTGTGTGTTTAGACAGAGATCATTAGACGGTGGGGTTATTCTGCAGAGGAACACGAGGTGGTGACAGAGGACAAATATATCCTGACTGTCAACAGGATCCCACAGGGACTTAGACACACTCCAGGTGAGACACCTCTATCTCTGTGAGGACAAATAAGAGCTTTAGACCAAAGTACACACACCAGACACACCTCCGAGACATGTCAGAGCGATGACTGTGGTGATGAGACAGGAAAGGGAGACAGAGGGGATGGTTCATGTGTTTGTGTCCTGCAGGTCCAAGGCCTGTGGTGCTCCTCCAACATGGTCTCCTGGCTGCCGGCAGTAACTGGATCACCAATCTGCCCAACTCCAGTCTGGGCTACGTGCTGGCCGACGCCGGCTACGACGTGTGGATGGGAAACAGCAGAGGAAACACCTGGTCCAGGAAACACCAAACTCTCACTCCAGACCAAGAAGACTTCTGGAGGTTCAGGTACACCTGTCCGACATCATGTCACCCATCGGACATCACATCACCTGCCTGACATTTTTTGTGTCTATCTGTCTCTGCAGCTATGACGAGATGGCTCTGAAGGATCTTCCAGCTGTTGTAAATCACATCCTGAAGGTGACGGGTCAGGAACAGATCTACTACATCGGACACTCTCAGGGAACCACTATAGGTATCACACATACGCACACACACACACGTGCACAGAAAGGTTCATGTTTATTAGCAGTTTGTCTCTGTCTCCTTTTCCCCAGCATTCATTGCATTCTCCACGCTGCCAGAACTGGCCAGTAAGATCAAGTTGTTCTTTGGCTTGGCTCCTGTCGCAACCGTAGCGTTCACCGCTAGTCCAATGACCAAACTGTCAGTGCTGCCCGAGTTCCTTCTCTGGGTAAGAACGATCGATCAGTTTATTGAGTGACTGAGCTGCTCATGAATTGACTGATCTGTCTGCGTTGATGTGCTGATGATGTGTTTGGCCATCTCCAGGACCTGTTTGGTAGGCGGGACTTCCTGCCTCAGAGCCACATGATCGAATGGTTAGCAGAACACGTGTGTGCGAAGCAGCTGCTCAGCGAGTTGTGTGGAAATGTGTTCTTCATCCTCTGTGGCTTCGACGAGAAAAACCTCAACATGGTTTGTTTAAAACACACCAGGGGCCTCATTTACAGAAATGTTCATAGATGTGGCTGAGGCTGAGGGGAAACCTGCAGACACTACTTACATGTGGTTTTCTGAACTACTTAAGATCAAACTGATCCAAAGCCCTTTTTAAGTGGGCTCTTCCAACAGCTCTCACCTTTTCAATATGAGGCACAACTCAACACAGGTCCACATATTATTCTATTGTTTTTGTTTTGTTTTTTTTTTTAAATTAACCATCTGTTTGATGGTGTGTTAATTAATATTATATCACACCAAATTCATTCAGTTTCATTCATTTTTAAATCATACAGTGTTTGTGTGGTAGTAACACATTTTCTGTGCTTTTAAACAGGAAAATCATTTCTGGAGCATCTTGTTGCCCTTAAGGAGCAGAATGTGCAACAACATTAATTCAGCTTGAGGTCCTTTTACGGGATTTTTGGACCTTTTGACCACATCTCACAGTGTTTCTCAGTCCAACCACTTTGAGTGCCGTACTTACAGATCATGTTATCTCAATTTGCTGGTGAAGACAATCAGATGTGGTCAAAAGCCCCAGGAGATAGAAAGTACATTTAATCTGAGAGTTTCTTGGTCCCAAACAGCAGAAACTGACTGAGTTTGTTTCTAGACTCGGACTCCAGTCTACACCACACACTGTCCTGCAGGGACCTCAGTCCAGAACATGGTGCACTGGGCCCAGGTAACACACACACTCACACACACTCACACACACACACACACACACACACATCTGTTAAGGAGGTCTTAGTTATCACTCACTCACTCAAGTTCTTGTGCCTTAAGTTTTTCTCAGGTTTTTATACTGTGATTTATTCACTTGATTTCCATCCATCCATTTTCTATACCGCTTATCCGTCAGGGTCGCGGGGGAGCTGGAGCCTATCCCAGCTGACTACGGGCGAGAGGCAGGGTTCACCCTGGACTGGTCGCCAGTCAATCACAGGGCCAACACACAAAGACAGACAACCACACACTCTCACACTCACACCTAGGGGACAATGTAGAGCAGCCAATTAACCTAATGTGCATGTTTTTGGTATTGTGGGAGGAAGCCGTTAGTTAGTTATTTGTCTTTGAAGACGTTTCACCTCTCATCCAAGAGGCTTCATCAGTTCATGCTCGCTTGACTAGGCTGGGACTAGTCCAGCCTTCCCGTCAAAAGACAAATAACTAAGTCCAGTTGCATTCGATTGAATTTCCTTGAGATAACCATGACCTGCACGAATGAGAATATTCACAGGCTGATTCATTAATTTTATACCTCTTTTACTTCAAATATTTGTTACGTGTGGTTTGGTTTGCCTGTGTGTCACACAGAGCTACTGGACGGGCTGAAATGTGTATGAACATTTGTGAGGATGCTTATAACAACACGCTACAGGACATGTCCTCATAAGCTGTCCTCCTATACTTGAAGAAGGCAAAATGTCCTCAATATCATGGTCTCAAACTAGAACTCATAACGTTTGATGGACTTGTTGTCATTGCCAGGCGGTTGGTGGAGGGAAGCTGATGGCCTTCGACTTTGGAGCTGCAGGAAACATGAAACACTACAACCAGGTGAGACTCTACTGGAATGACCAGGTCCAGTCCAGTAAGTTTAGAGAGACAAAGTTCAGTATGGAGGGACTACACCCACTTCTCATTTTGTCTCTATAACCTACCTGTCCGTCCTCCATGTGTCCGTCCTCAGTCCACTCCCCCTCAGTATCGCGTCCAGGACATGAAGGTTCCCACTGCTCTGTTCTCAGGGGGACAGGATACACTGGCAGACCCCAAAGATGTGGCTGTCCTCCTCACCCAGGTAAGTCAGAAGTCATAGGTGACAGCGGCAAATCAGAGGGAAAAGACAGCAAACATACATCAGTTTGATCACAGCAGCCTCTGGTGGACAGCAGAGGAACAGCAGATCAACACGCTGCAGATGGGAAGCCACTGATTGGCTCGTGAGACCAAACTTCAGAGAGTTCCCCAAAGCAGATCTGGGACATGTACTAGACAGCAGGATCCATTAAATCCAGCAGGGAACAAATTCAGTGCAGGAAGAAAGCAAAACTACACACCATACAACAACTTAAACTTAGGCTTTGAAGTCCTTCATACTTCATATGTCATATTTCTGATGATATTTATGATGAAGATCTTCACTCAATAGTACTGAGTACAGCTGACAAACAGGAACTTTCTGTCTGTCTGCAGCTGTCTAATCTGGTCTACCATCAGCATATTGAACACTGGGAACATCTGGATTTCATCTGGGGTCTGGATGCTCCTGAGGTGATGTTTCCCTCCATCCTGAAGCTGCTGCAGGAACACCACTGAGAGAGTGTGTGTGTGCGTGTTGTTGATGACCTCATATGTGTGTATGAGGCTTTGTTCATTCTGTACTGTAACGTGTCCACATGAACCTCATACGACTAAACATCAGCATGTTAGCTGTGCATTACAGCGAGTTGGAGGTTAGAGGCATTAACATTATTTTAGTGTTTTAACAGAAAAACATGCTGCCTCGTATTTGTTTTTCCACCTCCATGTTTTTCTTCATCTTGATCACAGCAGCACCTGGTGGACTGTAGAGGAACTGCTTCCAGACACCCTTATGTTCTAAGGCTGCTGCTGTTGGTCAAATCAGCTGCTATTGGTCAAGAGTTTTCTTTTTTTTTTTTTTTTCTTAGCCGCATGAGCAGCAGGGCTAAAAGAACTACTCCTGAGATGTTTCACACTGATTTTAGCATCCCAACACAGCTCATGCTAATGTTTAGCATCACAAACATTCATAAATGTTTTGAATTAATTAATGAATAATAAAGAAGTAATAGCAAAGAAATTTATTTTAAGAGCTGTCGATCAATTTAGGAGGGGCCTCAGCATTCAGTCATGTTGCTTGAATTGTGGGTGGGCAGAGTTAAATTTTTATTTACATTTTGATCACTAATGTTGGCTTTAAAATGATCTCTACAACATGTTTTAAACTGTGTTGAATAAAACCGTCCAATAAACGCTCTCACACTGACGTGACGAGTAATAAAACCTTTAATTTGAAATGTATCAGGTGATCTGCATCTTATGTTCTCCACAAGCTCAGTTGTATAATTCAAGTTTTAATCCTTTTCTGGCAGACAGCTTTCATTAAATGCTCCGTTTCAACTTACAAAAAGATTTTACTGCTTTGTCTTTCTTTCAGAGAAGTCATATGGATATCAACTTCATGTCTGTTAGTACAGAGCTGCTGTCAGGGTGTGGTTAGCCCAGCTTAGCATTAAGAAACTGCTAGCCAGTGAAACAGCTGTGTGTTATGTTGGCTGAGTCTGTTAATGTATTACATAATGTAATATAATTTTTTATCTGGTTATTTTTCCTGCTTTGTAGAACCAAATTCAGATTTTCAAATCAACTTTCAGTTAACAGCTGAAATTCACAGACTGAAAACTGTTCAGAAAAAAATCTCTACTTTCTCTTTCTTATTGTCTGTAAATTTAACACCTAAAGCACTTCAGTTTTGTGTTGAATCCATGTGGCTGAATGAAGAAGCTGTAAGTCATTCTGGATAAAAGGAGCAACTAAATGACTGGAACTCAGGTGAAAAACCTGCCATCATAGTGGAAATGTCCTCTAACAGTGGAGGCATGAAGGCGTGTTTACAGGTAAACAATCCCCATTTCTGTCAGTAACTCAGCCTGGACAGTTTCTGTTAAAGTAAAGAAACCTGTCAGTGCTGTCAGTACTTCATCCTGTTTACACCAAAAAAGCCTGTTAGAAGAATTTTAAAAGTGTGCACCAGGGCAAGGACAGGATGTGATTCCTGTGTGAAATCAAGTAATTTGAATCCAAACCATGTTTTCTTTCTCTTTTATACAATCCTTACATATCCGACTATTGGCACAGGGGAAAATTTACAGTGTGTTGAACCAATCAGGCTGTGATCTTCTGCATAGTATCAGGTAGTCCCGGAAGCCACGACAAAAGCTCTAATTACACTAACAAATGGATTTTTGTAATCTCCAGAGAAGAACTGCTTTGTGAGCTGCAGCCTGTTGTAATTTAGTGATGATGAAACTCACACTGTCTAACAGCGACATTAGCACGAGGCTAAGTTTGATCAGCTGCCGGACTCTTCGGGGTTTTAAAGGCCACTTGGGCTGGGCTAAGACAAAGCTTTAGTTTTCATTCATATACGCTGAGTAAAAGGCTCCTCCAGTGGTTACTGAGGACAGGAGCTGATGGGCTCCTTTGGTTGAAATCAGGTTGAAAACAGGTTGAAATCTTTCTGCACTGACGGACTTCTTCCCTCTGTATAAAAATATAAGCCTCAGCTTATGTCCCCTTGTCTGTCAATGCGTCTTCTTCAGCATGTTGACGATCCTCTTGAAATTGAGCCTGGTGGCGATGTCCAGCGGTGTTTCTCCGTCCTGTAGAAGAACAAAACATCAAATTCAGAATCTCAGTGGGTGCCAGGAAGCTTTGTGTACGATATTGTACGTACGTTGTTTTGGATGTTGGTGTTGCTGTTTCTTTCCAGCAGCAGAGGAACCAAACGATGACTTTTCCTCTGACAGACATAATGCAGAGCTGTGTTCCCCTTCTGCACAAAACACAAGAGGCCACGTTAGCATGAGGCCTTTAACAGACCTTTAAACTGAACAATCTGAGCTCCACAACAGAAAGTCAAACTGAATCCAGACTCACGTAGTCAACAGCATCAATGTTCACTGTGCTGCTCAGCACCGCCCGCATCAAAGCCACGTTCTGCCTCTGTTTCTGTAACTACAACACACACACACACACACATACACACGCACACATATATTACTTTGTGTAAGGTCAGGGTGTGTAAAGACGACACCGTCTGTTATGCTAAGTGTACCATGAGGAAGTAACCGAGCAGCAGGATGGGCATCAGGATGGAGATCATCAGGTAATCGAGCAGAGAGAAAGTCCTCCTGGACACATAGTGAAGACATGTCCTCTGCTTCTGAGACACATACACACGCATCATTAGTGTCCACAGGTGACAGGAAAATGACCACACCGACAGGTAAAAGCACCTTGTTGGTCAGGTGGACGTCAGCCCCGTTCTCCAGCAGGTACTGCACCACCCTTAGGTTGCCACGGCGACAGGCTGCAATGAGGGGCGTGTCCCCCGAGTGCTCCTCCTGAACATTCAGGTGGGTGGGATCTTCTCTCAGGAGGTGATACAACTGATGGACGTCTCCGTCATAAGCAGTCTGACAGGCTGGCTGAGGAGGAGCAGTCAAAATACATTAAGAAATACAAAAATAAAATTAAAATCTGTAAAAACAAAAACTGTTAAACAATCAGGTAGCCGCCAGCTGCTGCAGACCCCCCCACCCTCAGGGGCCTCAGGCTCTCAGGGACCCCAGACCCTCAGGGCCTTCAGACTCTCAGGGGCCTCAGACCCTCAGGGACCCCAGACCCTCAGGGCCTTCAGACCCTCAGGGGCCTCAAACCCTCAGAGGCCTCAGACCCTCAGGGACCCCAGACCCTCAGGGGCCTCAAACCCTCAGAGGCCTCAGACCCTCAGGGGCCTCAGGCTCTCAGGGACCCCAGACCCTCAGGGGCCTCAAACCCTCAGAGGCCTCAGACCCTCAGGGGCCTCAGGCTCTCAGGGACCCCAGACCCTCAGGGCCTTCAGACTCTCAGGGGCCTCGGGCTCTCAGGGACCCCAGACCCTCAGGGCCTTGAGACTCTCAGGGGCCTCATTAGAGCAGTTGAGTGTCAGTCATTATCGGCTCTGCAAACATCCTGAATAAACCAGTTTGTCCAGTTTCTCAAATGTGTGGAGACATGAAGGCTGACGGCACCTCATTCTGTCACAGTACGGAATTTATTTGATCTATTATCCAGTTTGTTAGGAATGAGAAACATGTTCAGTTCAGGTTTGAATCACATTCAGCCTCAGAGCTCTGAGAGATTTGGATCATTTTTCTCTTCACATGTTTTCTGTTGAGTCTCCAGCTGAGGCTGCAGTTTGGCAGCTGATCACAGACGAAGGGGCCCCTGGAGGCCCCAACAAACTAAGTGCTTTTTTTGTGGTTATACACAATCATCATCATCAGTGCATTCACTCAAACTGCCTCCATTTAAAGTGAGGCCGTTAGCAGTTAGCAGCTCCTGTTAGCAAGAGGCAGCCAATCACTTGACTGGGACTCATTAGAAGACGTGAAAACGTGTGCTGGCTGAAGCTTTGCTGCGTTTCCTCTGAATGGTTTGAATCATCTGAAGGTGTTTGTGATCATGTTGAGCTTTGGACTGTTGGTTGGACTGAACGAACTCTGTGAAACTCTGCATCAGCTGCAGTCAAAATGAGCTCCTGCAGCAGGAGTCACAGTCAGCTGATCTGAGGTCAGACAGGACAGGATTTGACTGCATACTGAGTGCTTTTTTTCTTTTTGATTCAAAAAAACATGTTATTATACTTTTACCGAAGTCACATTTTAATGCAAGACATGTACTAACAGAGTATTTGTACAAGTGGTATTAGTCCTTTTACCTTAGTAAAGTGTAAAATACTTCCTCCACTGCTGAGTAAAACTACTTAATTACTTGCCATCACTTCCCATAAAAAAGAACTTTATTTTACTTACGAAAATGTTTGGTTAACACGATGAATAATATTTGTGTTTATGGTGTGCGCTCAGCAAACAATCAGCAGTAATTAAAAAATGTAGCGCAGTATCCTTTACTCAGAGTACTTTTAATTGTACTTGGGTAAAATGTCTGTAAAGTAACAGCATTATTACGTATACAATACTCTAGTACTTTGTGTTCCGTGCTATATTTGGTTCTCTCAGGTGAGTTCACTTTGTTAATTTCGGCGGTAAAACGGATTCTCACCTGCGAGCTGAAGAGCGACACAAACCGGAAGTAAAAACGAGTTGATTAATTTCATGAAATCGTATGAATAACGATTATAAAAAGAAAACAGAGTCTTCTTACCTCCGAGTACACCAGCCCCATATCCGCCAGCACGAACACACCTGGACACATTAAGTCACCCAGACCGTCAACAGCATCACTTCCGCTTTCACACTTCGAAATAAAGTCCTCTGACTAATTGACAGATTTAGATTCACACCTCCTTGATGAATATCTGTCCTCCTATTGCCTTTTTTAATATTTGTTTGACAACAGAATAAATAAAGAATAAATTTGGTAATAACTTATCCATTTGTGTCTTTTTAAAGAAAAGTGTTGTATGAATAATAATAATAATAAGAAGAAGAACATCCATTCTAATAATTACATTAATACTAATGATGTGTTTGTTTGTTTGTTTCCAGAGTGACGCAGATGTTGTATCGTTTTTTCTGTGTACTAAAACCAGTAAGTCACACCGCAGGCCCAGTGAGCCCCGTAATCCCCCCACGATCAATTACTGTCATCAGTTTGAAACATCGATCTGAGAGCACGTCCGGTGACACTAGTCTATCAACATATTGGTCGGTGTTAAAACGTTTTGATTATTAACAACTGACTGTTACACACACGAACATTTTCAGTAGCATTCACCAAGTACCGACTTTTACTTTTATTTTGTACTCTGTACTTCCTGTTGTTTTTTTTTTTTACCCTCACTCTGTGTAAGGTCACAAGTTGTCGTCACCGTGGGAACACGTGTGGAAAGTGACAGATGTCACATTAAGACTGCTTCTGTTCAATCAGATGATCGATCAACAAATCGATCTTCAAACTTGACGCCCCGTCTGCTGGTCTGAGACAAGCTGACACACGCAGCAGAGAACAGGAAGTGCGTCACAGCCGAAATCAACCTGAAGCCAAAATAAACGTCATTCCAAAACGTTCATGAATTCACACTGACTGACGTGTCAATACAAAAACTGATGTGTGCTCACATTTTTCACTTTGAAAATTTAAACTCGGTTTACACGTTTTAACATTCAAAAAACAAAAAAAATAAAATAAAATAGATAAGATGACTTTATTGATCCTGGAGCAGAAATTCAAGGATTTATGGATTCAAGGAACGTTATTGTCATACCAGCTCACATTCCCATGTGTATGGTACAAAATTAGGACTCAGGTCCCGGGAGCAGTAAGTACACTATAAAAATATAAATATAAATACAATAAAAATATAAAAGTATGAGGTAATTTGATTGTTACAGCAACCAGCAGGATAAGATGGTGCAAAAAGTACAGAAAAGGTATAAAAAAGATATGAAAGATTATCTAAAATAATAATAATAAAGAAATACAAGCTTATATTTACAGTACAACAAATATACAGTTGTGTAGGAAGGATTTATACAAATATACGACTGAGGTATTGCACAGGTTAAGAGTAAGTAAAATGGTGGCTCATTGGTGGTTACCTGAGGATTCAGGTGTACCTGCCACAGAGGAGGATACACTCCTGTTGTAGACTCTGACTGCCGTCGGGTCAAAGGACCTTCAGTTGGTTCCTTCCTACACTGAGGGTGCAGCAGTCTGTAACTGCAGGAGATACTGAGGGTCCCCACCACCTCCACCGAGTCCAGAGGACAGACCGGGACAAAACTGTCCATCAGCTTGTTCAGTTTTTTTTAACCCCTCTCAGTGATGCATCCGACAATAAAATAAAATAAAAACAAAACTGATCTCCAGGGAGGACATAGTTTGATAGACAGAGTCCAGCAGAGGGAGACAGAGACCAGACAACCAGTGAAACCGGCTGAGAAACCAGTTTGTGTGAAACCAGTTCCAGCAGGTTTCTTTCTGGTCGGCGCAGCAGGACACAAAATGTGTGCTCACTTTGTATTTAGACTGCAGGTTTGTCAAGCACGTAAGCCTCGTTAAAAACGTCTCTCCATCAGGCTTCTTTTTCCCAACACTGACGACATAAACTTCATAGACTTCATGACCAGCTGCCCTCCCAGGTGAGCCCAGACACGGAGGAGGCCTGGGGTTTTCAGGTACACACGGAGTCTGCTGGTGTCTCCGAGCCAATCAGAGCATCACATCCTCACTGTGAGTGAGACATCCAACTCAACAAAATGACTGCACATGGAAACCACCTGTGCTGCAGGACGAACCTGCTCAGCCCGACCACACTCACCCCTGGAAACATTGTGATGTCATTTCTACAGGATCCTGGCAGGGACAGAAGAGTTTAGGTGTCAAATAGAAGATTCAGCTGCAGTTTAAATAAAGTTGCTTTTGTTCATGATAAGAACTGAACCCTGTGTGGTCTTTCTTCAGTCAAATACCTGCTCATTCACAACACCTTTCTTCTCCGTTTCAACATTAACCTCATGATGTCCATCTGACAAAAACCCAAGAGGTTGTTTCACTCAGGAGGGAGAGCAGGTAGCCACCAATCAGTTCAGTTCAGTCCCCGGTCCCTGCAGTCCACCTCATCCTATCCTGTGTGAAAGTCCTTATCTGGTTGCTGTGTGTTCACTATGACAGGTGATGAAAACAGAGTGAGACATCATCACTGATTTACTGCTCTGTTTGGCAGCAGTGGAGCGCATGTGCAGACTTGCCACCAAGCCGTGTGAAACCGGAAGATGTAAGTGAGTAATCCCGTGTCGGAGAGGATCTTTGAGCTCCACCATCTGTGTCATCAGTCGGTGTTTGAAGCACCAGCAGCCGGAGCTTTCAGCCATTTTATCAGCTGCTTCATCACATCTGTGTCCGCCACCTTCTTCCGGCCGCAGTCCCGGGTCGAAGTCCTGGCTGAGTGTGAAGAGACGGACTGTGATCCGGGTCACCGGCTCGCTGCTGCACGTGAGCCGCTGATGACGATACGTAGCGGACATCACAGCTACAACAAACCGGTAAATTTGTCCGCTCTCTTCCGGAGCTTTCTGTCTCTGTCTCTCCGTCCTGTTCTCTTCAACTGTCTCTCTGCTGTGGTGCGTTCAGTAAAAACCAGTAGAACCGAGCGATGTGCGCTGATTTCCGGTTTCACTCCGTTCATCCACGGCTCATATTTAATTCATGCCATACAAATTACACATGAAATCAAACCTGGATTTTAATCAGACAGCTCAGCTTAAGGAACGGTCTCACATTTTCTACACGGTGTGTGTAAAAACACACATTCGTAGTTTTTAGTGTCGATAATTAAGTGAGACCAAAATCACTTAACACACCCTTAAACAATCTGAGTCACTGACACGCCTTTAAATAATCCTGAATCGCTTTAATTTGAGTGAAGGTTTTTGTTCCAGCAATCAGACACCAGTCGTCCTCGACACGCATCTTATTCTGAAAGGCAGTACATAAGTGTTGCATCTCGTGCACACAAGTTTTAAAAACCAAACGATTCCCGCAGTTTGACTTGACAGAAGACCCCGTGAACACATCTTTCACACTCTGATTCATGGGCACAAAAGCATTTTAAATTAAACATTAAAAACCATTTAACAGTTACTTTCATGTCACCTTCCTTATTTTAATAACTATTATTAACCTTTACAACAGACATTAAATTCATCTAAAATACCGTAATATATTACTTTTCATCCCATTAATTGTAATCTTAAAACACCCCTACAACAATTTAATTACAATAAGGGAAAGTTGCTTCAGGTTTAAAGTTTAAGTGGATTTAAGTTACAGGTGGATACTAAAATTAAGTAGTTTGTAACCCTTACGAAATCCCTTAAAATATGCAGATAATCCTTTAATAAATCTCTGAATATAAAAAAGCGTGTTAGTCGTTCAAACTGATTGGTGACCAATTTCATGTGTGACAAGATGCAGTCTGTGGCAGGTGTGGAGCAGCAGAGTGAATGTGGTCGAGCAGGAAGTTTGAGTGATGGCGTCAACACACCTGACGCACCTGAACAGCTCCTGATAGCAGTTGATCACCATTAATGACGCAGTCAATCAATAATCAATCAAACATTCACAAAATAAAAATCACAACAAACTGCAACAGTGATAAGAAGTGAACTAATGGAGAGGAAGTCAAGGAGTTCATCTTCATCACTGAGGTCTATAAATACATACGCAGTCTCACCTGTGCAGCTCCTTCCTGTCCATTATTGACCAAAATAAATCTGGCCAATCTCAGCCAGCGTTGAGTTTTAGTAACCTACAAAGTGTTTGTGAGTGAACAAGAGGAAAAGATTTATTTTATAAAACACACCGAGTCTTAAATTTCATCCGATACAAAAACGGTGTCAGGTGACTCAGCAGCCAGGACCTGATTGAGTTGTGTCTGATCAATATGAGATGATCAATCACAGCATCTTGTCTCTTTGAGTAGCTGCTGCTGAGTGAATCAGAAACACAGAGAAGTGGGAGGTCTTTTCTTCTTCTGCTCTCTGTTGTTAAATGACTCACCAAATGGTTACTTACCGGTTGTCATGGTAACGATGGCCCGAACTGAAGGACAGGCGGGCGTGACAAGGACATAAAATGTTGTCCACACGCGTCTCGCTTTGACTGGCTGCTGATTGTTAGTTTTAGCCACTGTGCTAGCTGCTCCACACAGGAGTTAAAGGAACATTTCACCCAAAACTGCTCCTTTCTGTCTCTCCTGCAGTGAAGCATCATGGGAGGTGGCAGATGGATGAGCTGGCCGTTGGCCAGCCGGAGCCTGTGACACAGACACACACACACACACACACACACACACACACACACACACACACACACACACACACGATGGAACAAGGCTTCAGCATAAATACGCTGGTGAGTGAACTCTGTGTGTGTGTGTGTGTGTGTTTTCTCACTTTGTGCTGTAGATAAACAAGCTAATGCAGGACCTTCAAATTAAAAGCTGTTATGTTTGTCACAGTTTCTCTTCATCATAAAATCTTCAGAAGAGAATGAAATTTAAATGTCGATGTCACATTCGGTCTGACCGAAGTCTGCTGAGGGTGAGTCTTTGTGCACAGATGTGAATCACGTGATCTCATGTTGTTCAGGGACACAAAGACTCTCTGTGACAGGTACTTTGAAATGTCTGAGCTCCAGAGTGATGCGAAGTGAAACAACTTAAAGACTCTACTCGTGGTCATGTGACCAAGTGTGACTCTGACTGTCAGGAAGAAAGTGAAACAATAGAGAGTATTATCATCTTCATCCTCTGCTTTTATCCTCAGGGAGGCAGACGAGTAAGAGCCAACACATAATCGTTGTAAAACCGAGTCTACTGAGTTTACTGTTACATCTGACTTTATTTTTATCTATCTGTTTAAAATAATGTTTGTTTTAATGCTGTGTTGAATCCAGAAATTGTTTGGGAATAACAAAGTTTCTGACTGACTCAGCAGGAATTAGTCACCTTTTTCCTGTCACCTGCCACCTGTTTCTGTCTAGATGAAACATGCTGCTAATGTTGAGCCAGGCTAACTGTTTCCCTCTGTTTCCAGTCTTCATGCTAGGCTAAGCTAACTGGCTGCAGGCTTATTTCTTCCTCTGCGTCTTCAGTCTCTCCGTCGTTCGATTTTCTTCTCTGGCTTTACGTTGTGAATGAAAAGCAGCCAGTGAACAGACAAGTGTTTCTTCTCTTCCTCTTCACAGCTGATCACCCAAACAAACGCTGCATTCAGGCTCCTTCAGCGGGCACCGTAAATATGAGCATCAGCTTCGCTGTCACGTTTGATGAGTTCTGATGTCACCACTAAAGATTTTCATTGGTCGAACATAAATAAGTACTTAACCCCAAGTACTGTACTTAAGTACGCATTAAAGACACATGTTCTCGAGTATTTCTATTTTATGCTACTGTATTTGAGTTTGGGTACTGTACTCAGTACCAAAAATATCAACAGAGTACTAGCAGGTAGTATTAAAAATTCTCCAGTGAAACAATACCTTTGATTGTTTTTGTACCCAGATATAGAAAAAATGATTATTTGTTTTTGTTTTGCTTACAGCCAATGACAGCAGTCGCTCTTTGATTCGATGTGACGTGTGATTGGTCCACCAGCTCCACCCATCCAGCACTTCAGTGTGTTGACATATTAAATCAAAAACTCTGCTGGCATCAGTATCACTTCAAGGGTTGCAGTATTGGTACTGATATTGTAATTTTTTAATCCTATAAACAGCCCTACTCATAATTCACTGCAATATGATGATCAGGGAAAATAATAATAGATATAAAAGACATGAGACCGGTGGATAGATAGATAGATAGATGGATGCTTCATTTTTCCCCTGGGGAGATTCACAAATGAAACGCCTGATTCTTTCAAGACTAGCAGAGCCTTGATGAGCATGAACTGACATATAACCAAGTCCAGTTGCGTTCGATTCAGTGTCCTTGAGACAGCTATGAGCCGGTTAAATGAAAATATCCACAGATGTTTCTTCAACGGTTCTGTGTTCTGTGGTAGCGAGTTATCCTCTGGAGTCAGTACATCACCAGGACACAGCAGACAGTCTACACCTGATTCATCTGTGAAGAGGACTCAGCAGGACCAGGAATGTCAGGAATGTGTTGTTTCCTCCCAGACCCTCATGCTGTCCTTGTTCTGTCGTTACTCTCTGAGCTGTTTGTGTTGTGCAGAAGAAGCTGGCAGCAGAACCAGACTACACCGACGTGTCGCTGACGGCGGCCGAGCGGGTGCGGGCACTGGGGAAGATGGGATGCAGCGTAGAAATTAACGAGGACATCGCACCAAGACGCTACTTCCGTTCTGGAGTGGAGATGGAGCGCATGGCGGCGGTTTACCTGGAGGAGGGCAGCTTGGAGAATGCCTACGTTCTCTACACCAAGTTTATAACGTGAGACACACAACAGACTGACTGTTGTCTGTTGCTGTTATATGTTCACTGACAGAAATGTTTGTGCTGTCACAGTCAAAGTTTTGACTGCTGCTGTGTTTGTGTTCAGGCTGTTTGTAGAGAAGCTCCCGGGTCACAGAGACTACCAGCAGTGCAGCGTTCCAGAAAAACAGCTCATCATGAAGGTGACACAGTGCTGCTTTCAGCTAAATGCTAACATTAGCATGGTCACAACAGTAATGTGCTGCTGATGTTTGACAGGTATTGTGATCACCATGTCCTCTATGTTAGCATGCTGACATTTGCAGCAAACTCAGCTGATGGGAATGTCTTCAGTCTGGTTCCCTCACCTCTCAGCACCTGACAAGTGAATATAATGTAGTCTGACTGGTGGTTTTCAGTGTTTGCAAATGTCTGCAGGCACAGTTGCTGGTACTACAGAAAGAATTACTTAATGTGTAATCGCAGATGCAGCATTAGTAGTAATAATACTCTGTCTTTGTCTGCGCAGAAACTTCAGGAAGTAGCGTTTCCTCGTAAAGACGAGTTGAAGAAACGTCTTCAGGAGAAATACAGCAGGGAACACACCGAGTACCTCAGAGCCCAGGTCTGTGTGAGCGTTTGTGTTGACCAGTCAGATTGCATCATGTGTTTAATTGGCTTTGTGTGTTTACCTGCTAATCAGATTAGATGACAGATTGATTGAAATTAGAATAAATGCATTTACATGTGGTAATCCCCTGCTGTGGATCCTACAGAAAGTTGTAATCATGTGTAAAACATGTTTTCAGTTTTGAAAAATTTGCCAGTCAGACAAACCCCCACAGCAGACCAAAACCTGATCATGTGACTTCCCTGTTTCCTCAGAGCCAGGCAGTGGTGGTTGATGGGTGTGGCCAGCAGCTGCAGCGACTCTCCGTATTGGACGAGGACAGGAGGCGGCTGCTGCTATTGGAGGAGGAGAGGCAGCGTGTTGCCGCCCTGCGACGCATGCAGATCGAATCGGAACAGTTTCGTTACTTTGAGGACCAGCTGAGGCGTCAGGAACTGGCCAGTAGGAGAGGAGAGGAGGCGGAGCAGAAGGTGACAACAGGCTGTTGACTGCTGTACTACTACAACTATTGCTACTCTAACTACAAATGATATGACTACTGCTATTGCTTCGACTGCTGTTTCTACTACAATAATTACTTCTGCATTTACTTCCACTGTTACTTCAGCTACTACAATGCCTACAAGTACCTTGTGCTGCTACCAATGTTAGGGGAGTTACTGCTACCGCTCTGCTCCTAATATTGCACTACTACAATTACTACGACTGTCTAGTGATTCTGATGTATTTTAATGTCAGTGTCTGTCAGTGGTATTGTCATCACTGTGTATTGTAGTATATTTGCAGTGATATGTTTCTTCTTCAGGTGGGGACCAAAGTGCCTGAGGCACCAGATGGCTCCTGTCTGTCTCAGCAGCCGATCAGAGATGCCGTTCGATCTCAGGGGGCGGATTCCAACAGGAACAGACCACCAGCCCCTGTCAGCCAACCAGCTGCCACACTGGCTGGAGTACACAGTGAGTTCAAATACACACATGAATGTACCTGACTACTCTGATCTGTAGGTGCGTGTGTCTGAGGGTTTGTGTATCATGATCCTGTGTGTGTTTGTTTTGTCTGTGTGTATGTGTGCAGCTCAGAAGGTGGAGGGTCTGAGGCGGGTGGTGATTCCCAGAGATCTGACATATCGTTTCCTGCTGCTGGCTGACTCCAACACAACCAGAGGAATAGAAACTTGTGGAGTCCTCTGTGGACGACTGGTGAGACAGTTTACCTGTTGTGTACCTGCTGACTGATGCTCACCAGTTCTCCCACTGAGAGCCTCTCTCTCCTGTCTGTGTGATTGTCTCTCACCCTCAGACGCACGACGAGTTCATGCTGACTCATGTTGTGATCCCAAAACAGTCAGCAGGTCCAGATTTCTGCGACATGGAGAACGTGGAGGAGCTCTTCAGCTTCCAGGACCAACAGAACCTGCTGACTCTTGGCTGGATCCATGTATGACTACACGCTAAACATGGAAAACTAAAAACACAAGACACATGCAAAAGAAATGCTAAGCACATGCTAACACCTTAACACAGAACTTTTCAGATAAATCCTGACCTCACCATGGTGGGAATATCAGTCTGTAGTTGTCCAAACATCCAGCTAAGTATTGTCAGGTGATGACACGTAGTAGATTGTGGAAACAAGAAAACACGCATGGTTTGTGTTCTGGATGTGCTGTGCTGTGTTAAACATCAGCATGTCTTAAAGCTGATCATTCCACCTGTTGTTATTGGCTTTTGTGATCACTGGATCTTAGTGCACACACTGTGAATTAGAACAAAACAAAACAAAACGTATGCTAATTTCAACCAGATTTTTTCCTGGAGTAAAAGGTGGCAGAGCAATGTTCCGATGAGCTCCAGCAGGACTACATGTGAATCAGGGACATGTGAGGTCCCCACAGCATGATAAAACACCCACACATAGAAAAATGACCTCTGTTGTACTTTTTCTTCCCCTACATTTGCATGATCAAATATCGCCATGGAAACAGAGCCTGGGGTCGTGCAACAGATGAGAAAAGAGAGAGGGACAGAGATGGGAGCAGGCCGACAGAGGTCTCACTCTGCAGGAGTGTGTTGCAACACTTAAAACAGAAATGACAGTTTTAATATCAGTTCAGCTTCATATTTGCTGTCACTCGAGCTGATCACTTACTTGAACACAAAAATGAAGAACCATAATTTAATCAAATTTTAATTAGATCAGTTGTGTGTGTTTGTGTTGTTCTCTGACCTTTGACCTCTGCATGTGTGTGTGTGTGATCAGACTCATCCCACTCAGACAGCCTTCCTTTCCAGTGTCGACCTCCACACTCACTGTTCTTATCAGCTAATGCTGCCAGAGGCCATTGCCATCGTGTGCGCTCCCAGACACAATGAGTAGGTTCAACACACGCACACACACACACACACACAAACAAACATATGCACATGCATGCACACTGGGGAGTACATTCCCCAAAAGGCAATATGTAAGACAAACTGATAACATGTTGATTTTAAAAGTTGACCATTTTTTCAATGATATATGCATAAGGAAGGATGCACATTAGATATTAGGAGGACTTTACCTTAAATGCAGATGTCTCAGGTAAGACTGACCCTCTGATTTGACACCCCCCACCCCACCCTCTCTCAGTACTGGTGTGTTCAGGTTGACCAGTCCAGGGATGTTGGAGGTCTCTGGCTGCAGACTGAAAGGTTTCCATCCTCATTCCAAGGAGCCTCCTCTGTTCAGTGTGAGAAACCTTCTCTGTTTCACTTTTTCTGTGTCCTACTTCAGGTTCAGAGTCCAAACCAGATTTTAGATCAGACTTCAGGTTCAGACTCCAGATCAGACTTCAGGATGTTCAAGAGATGTTAGGGTTAACAGAGTCAAATATTTGAGTCGTATTTCTGAACCGTGATTGGCTCTGAGACATGACGATTGGATCCCTGACCAATCAGAGCTCTCTGTCTGTCACCACCTTTCCTGAGCACTCAGTGCTCATTTTAGTCCCCAAACTCCTCGTGATGATTTAGTCTCTGAACATCCCATGCTTATGTAATTCTCAAATCACTGAGTGCATAAAAAGACAGTCAACATGAAAGCCCAAACATCTCTATTGCCCCCTGGTGGCTTGCAGCCCCCTCCATGTTAAACTGAAAGTATATGAAAAATTATTTTTTTCCAACGATGATTTCTGTCATTATAAGTAGATCACATCATGTTGATAGTTGTTTGAATATTCATTTTTCTTTTTCTTCAGTTTATTTTTAACAAGTTATTTGATGCTATTAAAAGGGGCTGAAACTTCACAATTGACAGCTGGGCGCCGCTCCTGATTGGCTCAGATGGGAGTATGGGTGGGAACTTGATACTGCGGCTCCACCTCCTTGTCCCTACAGCACAGAATCTGGCTCCAAATGACATCACCAGAACAGGATGGCAGCACTTGTATCAGGGACATTTGGCTTCATTTTTGTATAGTGGGAGGAAGTGAAGATGTGTCGGCCATCTTTGTTGGTGTCAGTGTCTCAAGCACCTCATGTTCATTTACCCCCTGAATACTCCACTTGCATTGTAGTTCCTAAATGCTGGGTCAGGAGTCTGAATTTGGCATTGCAACTGCTTATCCAGGCTCGCAGTTACACTATGTCTACAGTGTTTGTGCTAAGCTAGGCTAACCACAGATGAGAACCTAAATAGACAGCTAACCGCAGTCTCTCTCTGTCTCTGTCCTGTCAGGTGTGTAAACACGTGGTTGTGAGGGACTCAAAGATCAGCCTGCTGGACCTCAGGTGACAGACAGGCGGCGCTGTCCAGCTGTTTGTCTTTTATTTCACAAGAGGAAACTGTGAACTGTGTGTGTGAATCATCTTGAAGTTTTTCAGTGTATGAAGGGATTTGAAATTTTTGAAAGAAACTTTCAGTGTTCACTTTGAAGTTTTTTGTGAAATTTGTTGTGACCTGCTTTGCTTTTGAAACCAGCTGCTGGCTGCACAGAGACACAAATCTCTCTTTCTGCCTTCTGTTTGCGGATCAGAGCTCCTCCTGCAGTGTAAGATGTGGTGCGTTTTATAGAAGACAGTTGAAGTGACAGAGTGCCTTCTTGAGAAACTGAAAACGCATGAATGTTTATCTGCTGAAGCAAACATGGCTACTCCGTAAATCCAGTGTTCAGTTTCGTGATGGCGCCCCCTAGTTTTACATGCCTTCATTACATTACGATCCGGTGTTGGTCTGTGCAGATGGAGACCTTCCTTCCATACAGCTAGTCAGATCTTGTGACATCAGTGCTGTATCATAGCGGGGTGCACCTGAGTCTGCTGACTCAAGTGCACAAGAGCAACAGACTCTGAAGCTACACTGGCTTCATGCTAGCATCTCTAATGTCTCCTAACCTCATTCATTCACTGGGAAAAAGTTTGCTTTCAACAGTTTACAGGCTACAGAGCTAATTAGCTGCTAAGCAGCATATGAACAGTTTTAATGACATGAACTCCATCTCTCTTTCTGTCTCCTTCAGTGTGCAGGCCTGAATTTACCCTTCAAATGTCAAACCTTTTTGTCTCATATTGAACCCCACTTCATAAGCCCCTGTTGTTTGTCCCTGCAGCTGGATGGGGGTTCAGGTTGTGCACCAGCAGATGTTTTACTGTTCAGTGTGTGTGTGTGTGTGCGTGTGTGTTTCTGAAGCTGAAGCAGTGTTTTCTGGTCAATACACGGCGACTGAACTGCTGTTTTTAAAACCGATGGCCATTTTTTTGGTAATAAAACCCAACTGCTATTCTGAGTTCTTAGAGTCTTCATTGTGTTTCAGTTTAAAGCCTGTGATCTCTCTTCTGTCTGCTGGGATCACATCATCATAAATCAGCTGTTTCTGCAAGTAGTTACTGCTTATTAAGTTTCATCTTTTCCTTGTGTATTTGTTTATTTTAAAATCTTGTCTTAAAAACTGCTCTGATTCTTAAAATAGCAGCTCACTGTAGTCTTCATTAAACTAAGGAATGCATCTTTTTTTGGGACTGAGGCAGATTAATGTACGAACTTCATGTTAAAGTTGAATGTGTTTCAGGGCACATCAGCAGATAAATACAAAGTTTACACTGGATTAAGTCTGTGATCCACTCAGTGATCTGAGCTGCATGTGACCGCAGTGATGAAATAAACCCACATCGAGACGCAGTGACGCATCAGTCCATTGGCTGGAAGGTCCAACTTGTGACCAGCCATCTGACAAACATAATGCAGCAATGACATGGAAATCATGGCTGTTTTGATATTCATTTGGGGTAAATTAATTGTTGGTTAGATTAATCAACTAATCAAATCATTTGATGAACCATTGGGTGCAGTCCTACACTGCGTGCTGCTCTGATGAAATAAACAACAGTCCTCTGGTATGAGAGCTCTTTATTGTCATCTGGGCCAATTGCCTGTCACTTCCATCATCATCATCATCATCACCGTCATCACACACCAACTTCCACTTCTTCACATATCTGATGCAGACAGCATGGTGAGGCCATGCCTCCTGCTCACATGTGACATCATCATACACTGTGTGACATCATCATAAGACTGTTTGAATGTGCTGTACTCGCCAACGATGGAAGGTAACATCAGCGGGCAACATTCAAGCTTTTTTTCATCAAAAATAAAAACACACTTTTTGACAGGAAACAGAACCAACATGGAGGGGGGTGGGGCCACAGGTGGAGCAAGAGGAAGTTAAAGATGGAGGACAAGTGCCACATTCACAGTTTTATGGTGAGTTGGGACGTTTGAGCTGAAGGATCTTCTGATTCTGTTCTGAACAGTTAAAGGTTTATTTCACAAACTCAAGCTACCAAGAAGACATCACTTCCCTTTGACCAGCTGTCAGAGTAATATACTGAACCAGGAAGACATTTGTAGCATCTTTCTAAACGGCAAAAGAAGATGGTTGATTTTGCTGTCTGGATGTATTTGGGCAGCTGATCTGCGATCTGTTAGCTCGTGCTCAGTGAGGGCTAAAATAAGATATGCTGGGAAGAGCAAGAAAAAGAAGACAAGGGTTGGGGGTCTGGAAGAAGATGGATCCTTCTAGAAGCACTTGCGGTGGACGATGGAGGGTCCGGCCTCGTCGTACTCCTGCTTGCTGATCCACATCTGCTGGAAGGTGGACAGTGAGGCCAGGATGGAGCCGCCGATCCACACCGAGTACTTCCTCTCTGGGGGAGCGATGATCTGCAGAGTGGGGGACGAATAAACTTTCATCCAAAAGTTTAAACTCTGTCTAAACTTTTTCAAATCCTTTAACATAAATTTGCTGGGATTTTAAGACGATGATTAACGGATTAATTAATGGGTTGTAAATTATCTTCATGGGTTTTCTATGTTTTGTTTATGAATTTATACATTCAAAAGATTATTTAAGCTAAAATTGATACACATTGACTTTGTATACGTAATGGATTTGTCAAATATTTCAAATTAATGTGTAAACAACGGGGAAATTCATGTTGTCTTTATTAATTAAGAGATTTTTCAGATTTAAGTGATTTAAGTGTGAATCAATTGGACATTACTATTTTTCAATGGATTTTCAAATTAAAATATTTAATGTTTTGTCACCATGTTAGCATGTTGTGTTAGCCTTCATGTTAAAGTAGAGAAAGGAGATGCAAATAAAGCTAAAAGAATTAGCAGAGCAAACTGGTAATTACTGCTGACAATAAAAAATTCTGTTTGACGGTATTTCAAACACATTTGTTTGAGATCAACTTGCGTGTGTTGATCTCAAACAACAAGATGTTGTTTAAATGTGTCTTTGTCCTCTGAGTGTCCTGACTCAGACGGACCTTGATCTTCATGGTACTGGGGGCCAGAGCTGTGATCTCTTTCTGCATGCGGTCCGCGATCCCGGGGTACATGGTGGTGCCGCCAGACAGCACATTGTTAGCGTACAGGTCTTTACGGATGTCAATGTCACATTTCATGATGCTGTTGTAGGTCGTCTCATGGATACCAGCTGACTCCATACCTACAAGATGGACAGGTGAGTCAACGGGAGGACAGACAAGTAAACAGACATGTGGACAGACAGGTGAGTCAACAGGTACACAGCCAGGTGTCGAACCGATAAAGGACGGCTGGAACAGCGTCTCGGGGCAGCGGAACCTCTCATTGCCGATGGTGATGACTTGGCCATCAGGAAGCTCATAGCTTTTCTCCAGAGAGGAGGAAGTGGCCGCTGTCCCCATCTCGTTCTCAAAGTCCAGAGCAACGTAACACAGCTTCTCCTTGATGTCTCGGACGATCTCTCTCTCGGCTGCAGATAAACCACAGACACATTCAGACATGTTTCTTGTTGCCTTCTGACGTATACACCCAGATGTGTGGTGAGGCCATGTGATGATGTCGTACCGGTGGTGACAAAGCTGTAGCCACGCTCCGTAAGGATCTTCATGAGGTAGTCTGTGAGGTCACGACCTGCCAGGTCCAACCTCATGATGGCGTGAGGCAGAGCGTAACCCTCGTAGATTGGCACATTGTGGGTGACGCCATCACCAGAGTCCAGGACAATACCTGGATGGACAAACAGGTGTGGAGACAGACAGACAGACAGGCACTGAAAACAAACATTTAGATATTAAACAACAACCACTAAAATTTGATGAAGAGACAATGAAGAGACAAGAGACAATGACAAGGTGAATTCAGGAGGAAGCGGATGAGGAAGAGAGGAATGATGAGGAGGAAAAGCAGGAGAATAAGGTGGAGGAGGTGGAGGATGACAAGGAAAAGTGTGGTCCAACCTGTGGTGCGTCCAGAGGCGTACAGCGACAGGACGGCCTGGATGGCCACGTACATGGCAGGAACATTAAAGGTCTCGAACATGATCTGCACATAAACAATCAGAAAATTTTAATTGAACTACCAGCCCATCAGCACGAGAACTTATAAACCTGATCACAGATCAAAGCTAACACTGTAGGAATGTGTTATGGTGTACTGCAGTACTGTGTAGCACTACCTGTGTCATCTTCTCCCTGTTGGCTTTGGGGTTGAGAGGAGCTTCAGTCAGCAGGGTGGGATGTTCCTCTGGAGCAACTCGCAGCTCGTTGTAGAATGAGTGATGCCAGATCTGACCAATCACAGAGCAGGTAACCATCACCACAACAACAGCAACAACAAATAAGCAGGGAGGTGATTTTTATATGGATGTGAATAAAACCTTCTCCATGTCGTCCCAGTTGGTGATGATTCCGTGTTCGATGGGATATTTCAGGGTGAGAATTCCTCTTTTACTTTGAGCCTCGTCTCCAACGTAGCTGTCCTTCTGCCCCATACCCACCATCACTCCCTGAGACAGACAGGTGGGCAGACAGAAAGGTCAGTATTTGTCAGAGACTCAAAGACTTGATGTACAAACTTCCTGTATGATCTCAGCAATTCACTGGATGCAGAATTAGCAGCACCACCACCATTAGCCCTGTTAGCATTAGCATTAGCCTGTTCCTAGCATGTGGACCAATCAGCTCTCACCTGGTGCCTGGGTCGGCCTACAATGGAGGGGAAAACAGCTCTAGGGGCATCATCTCCCGCAAACCCAGCCTTGCACAGACCTGATCCGTTATCACAGACCAGAGCGGTGCTCTCCTCATCATCACACATGACTGCAGGGGGCGCTGCGGGCAAGCAACAACACTACGACACCAAGTCACACTGTCAGAGAGAAAGAGAAGGATGAAGGAATTAACCAGTCTGACAGCCCATCATGACTGAGTTGGTGATGAAATCAACAGGAAAACATTTGTTTATCTGTGTTTAAACTTCATTCACTAAACATCAAACCAGATGAGGTGAATCTGTTGACTGTGTGCTTCATATTGACCGCAATACGTGAAAGGATCCTCAGCAGGTTAATGCTGGATTTAATGACTGAGCTAAACACATGATGAATTACAGCAAGAGGACTTCACAAGGCCCTGCACAGTGAGAAATCGCTGAACTGAATCCTGAACTTCAAGGTGTTTTAGTGAAAAATAAACACACACTTCAACTAATTCCACTGACAGTTTAGTAATCAATAATATCAGAATGAATCATCAATAAAACCATCGCCTCTTTGAAACAATTCCTTGGATCAATTTGATTAGATCTACTTTGACTGAAGCAGAACTGTTCAGTGAGTTGTTCCAGGTGAGAATCAAAAAATGAAATGTTCCTCAAGTAGAACTCATCTGGAAATCAGGACAAGTCGAGGTACTTCACTCGATGCCTAAAACACAACACATTTAAATCAGATTCAGGACAGGTCTGTCCACATACTGTTACCTACATGCTGTATACAGTAAAGAGAAACTGACAGCATGACATCAAACCTGCAGAGTTAACAGGTTTCTGCATCAAATCAGCAAACGTACAAACCCTATCAACCCCCCCACCCCCACCCCCCACCCCACAATGCACCACTGCTGTCCGTCACTGAATGAACAACAAAGCACTCTGGGAAAAATTCCTAATTAGGGCATGAAGCAGAGACCTGACTGTGTTTGGTATGCTCACCAGAGCTCAGCCGCCCTCCATTAACTGTCTGTCTGCCTGTCTGTCTGACTCTCTACCTCCTGTCTGTGTCTCACTGAGAGAGACACAGACAGGACTTCAGACCATATTTAGTCAATAGATGTGGGAATCTGGTATTTGTTTGATTTTTCTGCTAGCAGGCCCCTCACAGGAGAGCCTGGGATCATTTTGCCCTCAGTTTCGTCTGTCTGGATGAGTCTGATGTTTTGTATGTTGTATCTTATGGTCAGTAAATCTTTCTGGTTCCTGTTGAAGATGTAAACCAACACACAGTTTCATGTTCAAACCAGCTGCTGACTGTAGCTTGAATCTAACCAGCAGAAGGAAACAAAGCATTTGTTGGGATCTATTTGCAGCAGCGGATGAATCCAGGTTTGGTGCTGTAGCAAGTGCTTGTGTCCTCAGGGCGGTGCAGAAATAAATGACACGTGTGTGTTGGTGGTGATGAAGGAACATGTGGTTCACTGATGAATTTCCATGGCAGAAACCGTCTAAATGTTTAACTTCAAATTAAAGAACCAAGAAAAATGACAACAATAAAAATCTCACAAAGACTTAAAGTAAAGTTACAGGGAAACAAATTACTAAATCAAAAGTAAGAATATATGTTCTTTTTCACTTTAGTTTTAAACTACTTTTTTTGTCTTTTCCTCATTATGACATGAACCCCCAAGCTGCAGACATCTCATTAAAAAGTGTAATAAACAAAAACTGAATTTATTTTACATGCTGATTCACTGCGGGAGAATCCTTCAGATAAGATTATTTCTGTGTATTTTTCCTGGTTTAACTCTGTGGCCAGCTTTAGGTGATAGGCAGCAGTAGTCTCAGATGCAGTAGTAGTAGCAGTAGTAGGCTACATCTACCACTACTGCTACTACTAAAAGCAGTAGATGCAGTTAGATAGTTTGGGTGATAATCATGAAGAGACAAACCAGAAGAAGAGGTTGACAGGCTGTTATCAATAACAGATCAGTAAGTCCCAATGCAGACCATGAAAAGTGGTTCTTATGAAAACTGCTGTTTTCAACCACTTTTAAATAGTTTGATTTGAAAATACAATCTTTAGATTATGTGTCTGAATCTGTACTAAGGAACGTGTTGTTGTAAGGAAAACAGAAACATGATCATTGTGACAAGATGATAAAGTTTACCTGCCAGTCAACACTGAGCACAGAAAACTAAGAAAAGGCAACGAAAGATTCAACTCAGCACCGAGACAAAAACAACAAACACACATCAACACCTGCCAGAGGGAAGCAAACCTTTAACAGCGACTGGTCAGAACACAAACAGCAGCAGCTGCAGAAGACGTTAGTCAGTAAACGTCTGAAACAAAGACTGCAGACTGCAACCAAAACCTCAGCACCAAAAACCACAAGTCGAGTCTGGTGTGATGTGGTTTGATCCTGCCGGCGGCTCTGAGTTCAGCAGGTGCAGCATGAAGGAAGGCGGAGAGCAGGAGGAGATGATGGAGAAGGAGACAAAACAGATGTGACGAGGAGAGGATGGGAGGTGGAGGAGGAGATAAAGAAATTTTCGACAGTTGAGCTGAGAGAGGGGCAGCAAGGAGGAGAAAGCTGTTTCAGTTAATCGAGAGGAGAGGAGGTGAAAGGGGAGGTGTAAGAGGGGGAAAAAGGAGAATTTGCACCTTTTCTCAGAGAAAAACGTGATTGATAAAATGAAAAGAGGATAAGGTGAGATAAGGTACAATGAGAAAATAAAAAGAAGTTACGCTCAGAGGAGTGGATAGATGAAAGGGAAGTGGAGGTGAAGAGGAGGGGCTGAGATAGTTCAGGAGTAAGATGATCAAACAGTAGACAGAATATGTTTGCACCTTATTTATGCTGAGATGAGCAGAGAGGAGAAGAGGTGGTTAGGGGCTGAAGCTGCAGGTGAAGCAGGGGGTGAAGCAGGAGGTGGTGAGGTCTTACCGTGGCAGTGTAGGGCCTGCTGGGATGTGAGGGGGGGCAGGACAGAAGTGAGAGTCTGAAGTGCTGTGGCTGAGTTTATCAACCCTCCACCACCTCCATCCATCCATCCCTCCATCCCAAACATGGCCTGGGCCTCCTCCTTCTCCACATCAAACCCTCCTCCCTCTGTCCTCCTCCCATCCCTCTCTCTTGATGCCTTATAGGGCAGGCCCTGGGGGAAACAGCCAATCAGACGGCACAAGGCGCCACCAGACTTTCTCCCATCATTTACTGCATTCCTCTGAGAAAGACAGACAGACAGAGAGAGAGAGACAGCTAACGTAACATACTCAGTCCAGCTGCTTATAGCTAAGCTGGTGGGCAGTTTCCCCTTGTTTCCAGTCTTTGTGCTAAGCTAGGTTAAATCCACCATGGAGTAACACAAACAGCTAACATAATGCTAACATGACATGAAGTAGTTTCACACAGCTGTTGAAATCATGCTAAGTGTGTGTAGTTGCTCCTAACTGAAAGACTAAGTGGTTTCACTCTGCTTTCATTTTTGTATTAAGCTTCGCTAAACATATCCTGTTATATACTGATTAGCTGTTCAGCTACATGAGTTGGCTACAAACATAGCATAAGTGTTGCTAACTGAAAAATGCAGGTTGCAGGTTGGGTTTTTCTTTCATTAAAAGAGGGGGGCCAACAATTTTGTCCATGTGTGTAACTTGGCATAAATTTTATTTGGTGGGTATTTCATTTTGCTTACTAAAATAGAAAAGAACAGAGCCACAGCACTAAACTCAGAGACACCATCAGGTCATGTCCTCACACGTCTTGTTTTGCTGAATGGTGACAGGTGGAACGATGATGATGATGGTGATGAAGGTAAAAATCAGCTGATCATCAGGGGCTTGGTAGGAAGTGATGGTGTTGTAAGAAACTCAGATCCATAATAAATGATGTCCATCATCCTCTACACAGCACCTTAAACAGGCTGAGCAGCACATTGGGGCTGCTGTCTCTGTCCTGCTCCATGGACAGACTGAGGAGGTCATTTGTCCCTCGGGCCATGCATCTCATCAGCTCCTCCCTGTGAGGACAGACCTAGACTGTTGCCATACCACAACTCAAGTTGTCACAAGTTGTCAGCGCTCACATGTGAGATGATTCCTGTGTCAGGGACCTCCAAATGACTGCATTTTCCAACAAGACAATGCCCCTTGCCACACGGCAAGGTCAGTTAAAGCCTGGATGGAGAACCAGAACATTTGAACCATGCCTTGGCCTGCTCAATCACCAGATCTAATTCCAATTGAAAACCTGTGGGACATCATCATACTCAAAATGGAGAACCACAAGCCCAAAAACAAAGAAGATTTGTTTGAATTTTCGCAACAGAAATGGGCTGCTGTGACAGCAGAACAATGTCAGAAGCTGGTGGAGAGCAGGCCAAGACGCATGGCTGCAGTCATCGAAAACAATGCTTATGCAATCAAGTACTAACTCCCGTGTGTCTCATGTGACTGACAGACAGAAAAGAAAACATTGACCGCCTAAAGGCACTGGCAGTACAATGCCATAGCTATTGATGTATGAACTCAAGTGATTTTGTTTTTTATCAAGAAAACGGCTGGCTAGATAACAGCGCTTAAATTAAACTATTTTTGTTGTTGTCATTATATTTGTCCAAACAAATGTACCTTTAGTTGTACCGGACATTAAAATGAACAAGAAATTGAAGAAAACAAGGGTGGTCTAATATTTTTTTCCATGACTGTATCTTCATATGGTGCAGTGCTGGTCCAGGTTTTGGGAGCAAGTGAAGTGAATGAGTGACTGATGAAGTCCAGCTGTGTTGACTGTCAGCTGCACTCATCAGACTGACCTTCACTTCAACTCTCTGCATGCAGGCTACCAGCTGCAGATTCACACTCACTTCACTGCTGCTGAGGACTCTGAGCTGCCAGCATGATGAGCCAGTGACCGACCAGCTATCAATTCCTCCAATCAGCGATCAATCAGCAAGTGAACGGTGACAGCAGCATTTAAAATTTCTGTCTCCACAGAATTACTGCAGTCAGAGAGAAAAGTTCATATCTGGTGTATACTGGCTTCACTGAGGACAGAAAGAAGTTGTTCTGGATTAGTTTAACAGATCAGAGCTGTTGTAACACGATATGTTTTCCAGTGTTCGTTAATGGGTGTAAACCAGTCAGTAGCTGTGCAACTGACAGATGGACGAGACACAGCTGAGAATGGAAAACCCAGTTGACACAAGAGGATTCAAACATGTATGTGAGTCAGCTGCACAGACTCAACCTTCATATGCAGCCGCAACAATCAGCGTTTGAACACGCACCGCGAGAACCACCAGAAAACACGTTGCCGGCGCTGCACAAGGGACCAAATCTGGACATTTGCAGGCCTATAAAGGCCTATAAGAGAACAAGTTGCTCTTTTAAAAAGTAACATTAGCATACAAATGTTATCTTCTTCTTCTTTTCCTTTCTGCTGTTTCCTTCAGGGGTCGCAACAGCGAATCATCAACTTCCATCTCATCCTGTCCTCTGTATCCTCCTCCCTCACACCAACTACCTTCATGTCCTCCTTCACTACATCCATAAACCTCCTCTTTGGTCTTCCTCTAGACCTCCTGCCTGGCAGCTCTAACCTCAGCATCCTTTGGCCAACATATTCACTATCCCTCCTCTGAACACGTCCAAACCATCTCAACCTGGCCTCTCTAACTTTATCTCTGAAACACCTCACATCAGCTGTCCCTCTAATGTAGTCATTTGTGATCTTATCCATCCTGGTCGCGCCCAAGGAAAACCTCAACATCTTCAGCTCTGCTACCTCATTCACTTAATAAAAATACTGTCTGAATTTCCTTCTTTTCCCTTTTGCACACATTAAGAAAACTCATTCTGTATTATTAGCATTATTATAGTAAAAACAAAATGACCAACCACCTGAACAAAATGTCAGGGGGCATAAACAGCCAGAGAAAAGAAAAACTCCGAGGACTTTTCTGAGTGACTAGCATTAGCATGTTAGCCTAGGCTAAGGAGTTTAGCTGCACTAAACAATTTAAACACAAGCTAATTGTGCTGATGGTGTGAACTTCGTGGTCTGATGGAGTGAAATTGGGTGGTGACACAGCTAAGCCAAGATCGCGTCCTCCGTTTTATACTCGTTCACTTGAAGCTTGTCGATATTCTCACGAGTCAATCAGTGTGATTCTGTTTAACCACTGCACATTTTAAAAGCTGGTATGACTGGACTCTGATGTTGTGATGTTGTTCATTCTGTAGAATCATATTCAAATTATTTAGCGTTGTAGTAACTGTGTGAACAGCCAGTCTGATGAGGAAGATTTTCAGGTTTGGAACCAGGATCTCGCTGAGGCTCTGTGTAACTTCACAGTTAAATCCTATCAATCCTGCATTTCGTCTTCCCTCCCAACTCACTGCTGCGAGCTCTTTCTTTCAACATGGAGTTTGCTTTTGATAAATCCTGTCAGCTTCTAACTCGTCACAGCATCATACAAAATCGTATCTGAATCTTACTGCCAACCTGAAAGTTTTGTCACCAGCCACAGCTTCTCTGATGAACTCCAGGCCAGGCACAGTAGCTTCTAGCATAGACAACAAGGTCAGCAAGACCTGTAATTCATAACCGATCACTGACAGTAAAGGTTGTATCTTTGTTTCTCTACTGAAAAACTTTGACTTCATCGGAGTGTGACGAATCGGGGAAGGACTGACACGACCAGGTCAGGAAGTGAATGCAGGTCCAGACAGAAACACTGAAAACTGAGTTTCTGAATATCCCCATCCTGGAGTTTTCAGAAGCTCCAATGTCACTGTCCTAAAACACTTAAGATTAAGCTGAGATCCATCCATCCATTTTCTATACCGCTTATCCGTCAGGGTCGCGGGGGAGCTGGAGCCTATCCCAGCTGACTACGGGCGAGAGGCGGGGTTCAGTCAATCACAGGGCCGACACACAAAGACAGACAACCACACACTCTCACACTCACACCTAGGGGCCAATGTAGAGCAGCCAGTTAACCTAATGTGCATGTTTTTGGTATTGTGGGAGGAAGCCGGAGAACCCGGAGAGAACCCACGCAGGCACAGGGAGAACATGCAAACTCCACATAGAAGGGCCCAGACCGGGATTCGAACCTGGAACCCTCTTGCTATGAGGCGACAGTGCTGACCACTGCACCACCGTGCCGCCCCATTAAGCTGAGATGAAAAAAGTAAACATAAAGCTGTTCATGTGGGCACTAACTTTGCTCTGACTGGTTAACCTGTCAGCCGCCTCTGTTTAGTCACAACCCAACATCCAGTTTTTCACATTGCCAAATTAGAAGGATTACTGTTTCTACAAGCATTTCCAAAAATATCACACATCACATCAACAACCTCTGGTCGCTCTTCAACTGTGTACCTCTTTTCTCTCACCTCCTGATATGGCAGTTTAACGTTCATTCACAAACACACACGCACATTGTCAGGGTTTGGAGTTTCCTTAGTTTGTTTCCTGTTTTATTTTGTTTTTGTTTCTCCCCTTGTGTCTGGTTTCATTCTTCATTTCCTGTGTTTGTCTGCTTTCCCTCCTTTGCCGATTGTTTGCTCCACATTAATTGTGTTCACCTTTGCCTAGTTAAATCTGCAGTGAATTTCACTGAAATCTGAGCTGCTGGCAGCCTCTTACTCTGGTTCATTTTCTAGTTTCCTGTCACACACTCTGCAGTCAGAGTGTGTGTGTGTGTGTATTTGTGTTTGCAGTTTGAGGAGGGGGCACCAGTCTATCTCCTTAAAAAGACAAACACAGCAGGGCGGAGGGTGGAGGGATGAGATCGGCCTAAATGAGGCAGAGAAGAAGAAGAATGTTGGATGCTGGGAGGCTGTTTGTGTCTTCGTGTGAACGACGACTGACCGATTCTTTAGCGTGAGCCTGTATGTGTCAGGAAACGCAGGAACCTGAGGAAGGCTCACAGGAGGACACTGAGACCAAATGTGCCTGCTGCCTTATTTGTTGTCTTAACTCTGTGTCTATGGCCTACAGGAAATACATCCAGTCACTTGACAGTCAGATCATTAGTTTATTAGTTAATTAATCAGTTGTTATCCAGTTGAATCATCAGAACCAAAGATGAACAACTGTGCTAGAAAAATATGCGGTTCTGGTCAAAGCTACGAGAAGACACACAAACTGGAGAAGTCAGTCCCAAGGTGCATTTGACTAACAAATAGCCAATCACAGATTAACGCTGAGCTGAAGCTAATGGTTACACTGTGCGGAAAACTGATCAAACCTACAGCCCTGATCAGGTACTGAGGGTCATGGCTATCATAGTTTCCAGAGCTGAAGACCTGCTGTACCAGAGTGAGGGAGGATCGTGTCAGGATGGAGATGATGACCACAGCGTTTCTCTGCAGCGTGTTATTCTGCAGATCCACTCAGGTTCTCCTTAAAAGGAAACTTTACTATGAGGAAAACAAAACTTCCTGCATCAGAGACACAACCCACTGCACTACTCGTCTGGAACAGAAGATTTTTCTGAATCTCCAGGAGGAAAATGAACAAGACATGGCAGAAAAAGTCCAATGAGAACAGACCGAATAGAACATAAAACTTAAAACAACAGACAGCAGTGAGATCTGTCTGTGTCTTTATCTCTAACTCCTAAAAAGGAAGCCGTCAGTAAATAAGAAGAGACTCTGCCTCCTCCTCCTCCTCTTCGTCTCTTGTAAGGAGAGGAAACGTGGTGGGTGTGGTCTGCTTGTGTTTCTGTACTGTGGGACTCCTCACACAGACTGTGGACTGTAGTATTTCTCTGTATGAGTGCTGTCCTTCACAATGTCCTTGTTTAGTTGTGCTGTGTTAAACTGCCCCTCCTACACAGTGTCCTTCATAGCTTCATACCGCTCCCAGTTACTTCACCTCATTATTTCCACTCAGCTTCACTTAACACACATTCATCTACACGCTGTACACCACGACACATGCAGCAGCTGTTAGCTTAGCTTGTGCTGAAGGTTTAGTTTGTTTCAACACGGTTCGCAAACCTCATGTGTTTCAGTTGTTAGTTCAAATTCTGTTCATAACATCTTATGACATGGAATAAAAACATTTGTCTGTAGCTGCTGTGACGTGGAGCATTCACAAATAACTCACACTAATTTCACAAACTGGACTGCCTGTGAATGTGCTGGAATACGCTGTTAGCTTGTTCAGGCCTTGTGGAGCAGCAGAGCGCCAAGTCAACATTAATGAAGTAACTGCATACAGATCAAAGAGGTTGTGTTGAGTTTCTGAAGTTAGCTGAGGGACGTGCTAACATTGTTAACAAGTGTTAACATTGCGTGAAACAAGGAAATGTATTTAGCTAATTTGTTCGAGTTTGTCGGTTAACATTACATATAAAATAGTGAAATGTTTGGTGTTACTGGCTAACATTGATGCTAACCGTTAGACATTAACCAACAAATGACCCGTTTGTTAATTCAAATCAAGACATCACACTCTACTTCTGTGAAGAGCCACGCTGTCATGTTAGTGCAGAGCATCAGGTCGGATTTATGAACACTCCTGTGGTAGCTGCAAACAGGTACCGTCACAGGACTGACTGAGCAGGAAACACTACTGAACCTTTTCAGTTTTAATGTTTTGTACATAATGAAATGTGTAGAAGAGCTTAAACTGGGGCAACTGGACTTAACTGGTCGGGAGTCTCAGGTACTAGAGCCAGATGATGGGCCCGCCCAGCCATCGTGTGACTCATTAGGGTCTCGTGTGTCCAGGTGTGAACGACCCCCCACAGCCAGTGGTTCTTCAAATTGGTCCACTGTCTGGGTTTCATACCTGGGACTCCCAACCAGTTAATCAGAACTGAAGAAGCTTTTTGGATGAGAACTTCTTCTCTTTAAACTGAAGTCCAGTTCCCCAACTTAAGCTCCTCTACGCAAGATGACCTGGACGACTGAGAGTCTACACAGACACACATCATGAAATGTTGTTTTACAGCCCAACAGTTTCCTTTTAGTGTGAAGTACGCTCCACACTCACACACACACACACTCTCACTCTCTCACTCTTACACACACACACACACACTCTCACTCTCACACACGCACACATATGCTGCCTGGACTTTGACCGAAAATGGGAAAACAGCTGGACTACAGGGACGTCTGGAACTGCTTCTGATTGGCTGACTAGCATCAACACAGCAAGTCGCTCACAACCAGCTCAGGAATGTGTGTGTGTGTGTGTGTGTGTGTGTGTGTGTGTGTGTTCTGCTTTTTTTCTGTTTATGGCAACAAGAGACCTGAATTGGAAGTAGTACTCACATCTTTTACTTCTGCACAAAAAGACTTTGTTACAAGTGAAAGTCTGGCGTTATTCACTCAATACACACAGTATAAATACAAACAACATGTAATCATAATATCTATGATATTACTGGACTGTAGTTATTGATGCATTCATGCGTTCGTCACTGTAGTGTTGCAGCTGGTGCAGATGGAGCTTGTTGTCACGACTTCATACTGAGTTCACCCAGGATCATTAAAGTTTTATCTTCCTCTGAGAATAAGCAGAATACGTCAAAGTTATCAAATGTAGAAGAGTGGAAGCATTCAGCAGCATGAAATAAACTGCTTAAGTACAGTAAGTAAGTACATGTTCACAGTTACTTTCCACCACTGCACTTAACTGTGGCCTTACGTTAAATTAAAGAATTTCCCTTTGGGCATAAATAAAGGAATTCTGATTCTGAAATTACATCAGTAAGTACAAAAAAGGAATCTGTTTGTTGGAAAAAATAAATTATTTATTTCATTATTTTATTTTGTTAAACATGACACGTTGTCAGAGGGAAGAGGTCATATTTTGTGATATTTTTTGTCTTCAGCAGCTCAGCGGATGAGTGTCATTGAATAATAAATGCAGACATGAACAAATCCTTCTCCTCTTCTTTGGTCTGTTTTCAGCTCAGGTTCAAGCTTCAGTGAAACAAAAAACTACTCTGACGGGGGCGTCAACGACCCATCAGAGCCCCCTCATGACCATTAACACTTCCCCAGGTGATTCTAATGGCCCACTCAACAGGACAGACCTGAGGCACTTTTGTTCCTCAATACCTTTTGTCACACCGACATTATATAAATTCCAGCACACCCCACCATCAGTTACAACTGAAGAAGCTTCTTGGAGAAGAGAAATGTCTTCTAAAAACCTTCCAGTTGCCTAACGGAACTCTCCAAGCTACCATGACCTGCATGACTGAGAATCTTCATTGATATATAAAAACTTTGTGCTTCTGCTGCCCCCTGCTGCTCCACACGCGTACTTCACCCAAACAGTATTTCAGCATCAACGTTTGACAATAACACCAACTTATGGACCTCCTCCTGTCCCTCTACCACCTCTTCTCCTTCACTTCCTCATGTGTGACCCTGTGGCTCCCCCTGCAGGACAGACTGTGTTCATACAGATTGCTATGACTGCAGCTGGCCTGCAGGTGACGCTGTGTGTTGCTGGCATTGGACTGACCTCATTGAGATGTTTGTTTTGGTGAGTTATACTAAAATATCCACTAGATGTCGCTGTGCCTCTCAGAAGTCTTCCTGGAGCAAAGAGAGCTGAGACTCAAATTACTTTCTAAAAGCACTCAGACCAGCAGATCTCAGAAACAAAAACTGACTTGTTAGTGATGAAATCAAAACCTTCCGATCGCGGTCGTTAATGTGGTAGATTTAACCGTAACCCACTCTAAATGTGGGAATAAACACGTGATGAATGAAAAGTTATTCTGAACTCTTAGGTCAGGAATTTCCCAGGAAAACGTGTCAGTGAGGTGCCAGTCAGGCGCCGCAGACAGGAAATGAGATTAAAAAAATCTTTCAAAGGAAATTTCATCATCGCTCTCTCTCTCTCACACACACACACACAGTGTCGTGAAAGTTCACTTTCTACACGAACTAGTTCGAATTTCAGTCCACAAATTTTAAAATGAACAGTAGTTCAGTTCAAAGTTCATAAGTCAGAATTTTGGACTAAACTCAGGGTTCCTAAAATGAACTGGTTCACAGTTCTTTCTTTTTCTTCAATACTCTGCTGCGAGCTATTATTTTCAATTTTATTTTTATTATTATTTGTCAAGATTATTGCCACAGGCCGCAGAGAACCACAGACAGTCCCAATCCTTATCCAGCCAGGGTTTGCATTAGCATTGAGGCGACAGCCCTCAAAATCCTGGCATTTCGCTAAGGCTTTGTGGCCGCGCGTTCAGTCCGCACCAGCAGCAGCTTTCACCCCGACAGCATGATGTCAAAAACATGAGGACAAACTGGCTGCTGGGATGGTCTTTATCTTTACTATGAAAACAGAAACAGGACTGTAGTAACGTGCAACTGTTTTTCCATTTCAGAACTTTTCCAAACCTGAAAACAACTCACAACAAACTCCATTTCAGTCATACTAAAAATAACCTACAGAAAGCAATACTGGAAAACCACACCAGGAATTCAAATACAAAGAAGGCCATTCTAAACTGCAGTATGCTGTTAACAACAAAGCCCGGAAGAGTAGAGTCTGAGCGGTCCGAGCTCGCGCTGCCTTCCTCCACGCGCCGTATTTGATGACGTATTTGTTGGTGCGACAGGTATGACAGCTGTTGCCAGGTTGGGTGTTTTTTCCGCTACATGTTAAGGGCTGTGTACCGTGTGTTTAACGTAGGACTTCGCCCAGAAGGCTCTATGGAAATCTGGCGCGCTCTTGAACGAAGGTATACTGTGAGAGAGCGCCGTTCACAGTAACGTTCATGAAGCGGAAATACAGCACGTTCAATTGACAAAATACGAAGAACGATTGTTCTTTGAACACGTTCAGGCACAACACTGCACGTACACACATTGTATGTTTGAAAACATGCCTCGTTTTTTCAAAACACGGCACAAAATTAAGCAAACACCACACTCATTCTGTAGAACACCCAGCTTGTCTGCAAAATGAACTTTAGTCAGAACTATACAGACATTTATAACAATGCTATTTTGTTTTCATGTCACTCACATAGTCTTTAAAATAATCTGACACGGTTTCAGTTAAACACTACTGTGATTAATTCAAAACACATTTATAAAAACTCACCAAGCGCTGCACAAGACCAGTGCTGCTGACTGATGAAAATATTTATTTACCATACACTCAATCAACATGTCAGTCAACATGGAAAATCAGAACAAAATTATATTCTAAGTACTGTAAACGCAGCACCAACACAGAAATACTGCATTGTCTGCATTGCATTGTTGTCTCTTTTGGCCATGAACTCCTCTTCCAGCTCTACCCCTACCTCTCACTCTTCCTCCCCCTTTCATTCTCATTCTCACCCTCCCTCTTCCTCTCTCTGCAGCTCTCTCTGTCTTCCATTGTTGTTTTGAAAATAAAAATCAGTGCTCACCTGTGGTCTTTTTATAGTGCTTACTTCCTGATTGAAGTGGTAACAATTAACCATTGAGGCGTTTGGCCAGGTGGCACATGTATTGGCCAATTAGCTCTTGTAGTGTCATTTTAAATGGCACACATGTGACTTTCTGTCAGATTGTTTGATTGACCTTTTCAAAACTCAGAAGTTTTTATATTTTACATATTTATTTATAGTCTTTTATATGTGCATGTGTGTGTGTGTGTGTGTGTGTGTGTGTGTGTGTGTGTGTGTGTGAATGGAGTCGAGTGAACAGTTTTTTCAGTTTAACTAGAGACAAGAGAATTGTGTTGTACATTTACATGCAATGACACTAAAGGCAGTCTGACTCTGACTCTGATTCTGACTCTGACTCTGATTTTGGTTTTGAAAAGTTCATGAAACACCAGACAGAAGTTCAGTGTGTTGGTGACTTGTCGGCGGAGGCCTGATGGAGGACAGAGGACTATTGGAACACTGATGGAGGAATCGATTGGGTTGATTGAACAATGATGAAGCATCATGATGCGTTCAGTGTGATTATTTGGTTCTGTGCTTTTATTATTCAGCTAATGAAAGCACAGTTCAACTGAGTGACCTTCAGGTGGCGAAGATCCAAGTCTTCTGTTCATCTTCATCTTCCTCTGTGGCGAACAGGAGCTCTTTGTTGATGATGAGGACGTTATGTAACAGCTCAGTTAGTCTCCAAAGGACTGAGGATTAGAATAAAGTTTCTTCACTTTGACTCATTTTCTTCGTTGTCTTGCCTCGACACGCTCACTGACTCACAGTGTGTGTGAAAGTATTTGTTCCATATATCAGCAGGTAAAGGTTAAAACAACATAACAACTGTGGGGGTGGAGGCGTGTTGCTGCAGGTCCTGGATCAGATCCACAATCAGAAGTGAGGCCTCTGTGTGGACGTGAGCTCGAACACTGAAGCAACGTGGACAAGACTCTGAAGACATGGAGAACGGAGGCAGAATTTTGTACATCCATGATGTATAAAGCCTGAAGCTGTCAGGACGAGTTCGCTCACTGTCACCTGAATGTCACGTCATCAAAAGGTGAATGAATGAAGGTTTTATTGACAAGTCCCTTATTTGAAACAGTGCAAAACATAAAAGACGAAAGAGCTCCATTCACACAGCCACCAATATCCACAATCATACAGCTATAAGGGCAATAAGTTATATGTAATTTAAAAATACCGTGTTGTTTAAAATACAAATTATTGTACATAATTACGAATTAGCAGCCTGTACAGTTCAGATGACCCAGGGGTAAAAGTCGTTTTTCAGTCTGGTAGTCCTGCTTCTCAGGCTCCTGTATCTCCGCTCAGAGGACAAGACGGCAAACAGTTCATGTCCCTTAAAATGTTCCTGACTCTGCTGAGACACCTGGAGCTGGCAATGTCCTCCAGAGAAGACGGGGGACACCTGATGATTTTCACAGCAGTTCTTCTTCCTCTGAAGTCTACAGCGGAGCAGCCAGCTCTCTTTTCTTTCTTTTTTTTTTACTTACTTACTTTACTGCTCATCGAGGACTAAAAGCACACATCTTATTGATCCTCTGGACCACTGGTGTCTTAAAGACTCTGTTCCAGACCCTGATCAGAGTCCAGACTAAGAGAGAGGAAGCACACACATGAATGTTAGGCAGCACTCAGTCTGTACAGCACAGACAGAACAGACGTGTTGTTTTTCTTCATGTTTCAGGTTAAGAAAACAAACTGCATCTTTGTCACCAGCTCTGAGCAGACTTCTGTGCTCAAACTGTTCATCTGGTTTATCGTTAATCCGACTGTTAACCTTAAAGTGTTTGTGCTCTCGGCTTTCCTGCTGTGTGACGGGTCAGGGTCTGAGTGTTTCCTCCCCTCCGTGGAGGTTCACACAGCTGAACTTTGTTGAACTTTATTCCAGTAAGCGGACTCACTTCCTCTCTGAGGGTTTCTGCTCTCACTGAGCTTGTTACCTCCTCACGGCTTTAATTCTGAATTCTAATTCTGGCTGTTTCGATTTTGCTTGTTGGATTCCTTTGTTTTCAGTCCAGAGTAAAACTGTGATTTCCCATGACTTCCTGTGTGCTGTCAGCTTCCTGTTGCTCAGGTGTGATGAGGAGGTCGCTGCCTCCCCTCTGACTCACCATCACATCTCCCCCCTGTCATCATGTCACTCTTCTTCTGCTCTTACTTTATGTTTGACTGCAGTACAGGCATTTTCAGGCAGCAGTTGTTGACTACTACGTGAAGCTCAGAAAACTTGTGTACTTTTACTACTCATGTTTTAACTCCATGAAATGGTGTAAATACTTGCGGTTGAACCTGCTGGTCTGACTGGACCTGTGGATGGGACGTGGACTGCCATTAGAGACAGGGACTAAACCTCTTTGGACCGGGGACTTCTGAAGACTCTTAAGTGATCTCTGAGATGTTTCTGTTGACTCACTTCTGACATTTATATTGTGAAACACTGAACTCTTTGTTCTGTTTAACACAGATGATGACACCTCCCACCCTCATCTCTCCCTCTCTGTCTGCCTGTCTGTCTGTCTCTCTCGGTACATCAGATGGATAATTGTGTGGGGGGGCATTATTAATCACAGGGAATCGAACCTGCGACCTTCCAATCACAAACCGCTTCTCCAACCTCTAGGCCACGGCTTCCCCGAAAGAGTGCAAACGCAGTCCCGCACTACCACAAATTATGCAGTCGAGATTCCCACATTTGGGGAATTCGCAGGGGTCAGCACAACCGGAGTGCAATGGCCAAGCCTCGCCCTGGGTGAACCACCTTCTTGATCATGGCATCTCCCCTGACAGGTAAGTATGAGTTTGAGTTTGAAAATTTAAGAATTAAAGAGTTTGGTCTCGACCTGCTCTAATTGGAAAGTGTCATGAGACAGCGTCTGTTGTGAATTGGCGCTATATGAATAAGCTGAATTGAATTAGTTGACAGTGACAAAACTGTGAACTTTGTGCCATTTCATCCTGCTTGTTGGCGTGTTTAAGTACATGTAGTACACACAGTACATGCAGTACATTGTGTTTGACTGCTGGTGAAAGTCAGACTCTTTCTGTTCCTTTCTCATGGGCTCAGTGATTACACAAACTTCTCCATCCGCCCGGAAACCAAACCGTCATACCCGTCTCCCTCTTCCCTATCATACACGTTTCCGACGGCAAGAGAAAACAGGACAAAACGAACTCAAAGCCACTTTTTGCTGCCTGAGTTTTTCCTGCATTAAAGAGTCAGTCAGTCGAACATCCAGTTGGTCGTATAAAGAGTTCAGAAGCTTCATAAACTCTTTACACCCTGAGTGGTTTCAGCTCGACAGTCAGGCTGGCAGGAAAGAGCATAAAACAATGAAAAGATTAAAGAACAAAGATGGTGTTTGAGCAGCAGTCTGAGTCATTATTCCAACACACACACACACACACAGTCTTTGTAATCAACATGGAAATTCTCTGAGCAGGTCACTCAGTTTTGGTGAAACTCTTCATCTATCAAACACGAGTCCTCCTGCAGCTCGTATCTGCAGATCTGAGTTTGTCTGGCAGATTTTCATGAGGGATACAATAAAAACTGAAACTCAGTGGAAAGAACTTAAAAGTTGACTGAAAGGTCACAGTTTTAGAGAAAACTCTGAGTTGACCCCAGATAACCTGAAACAAATTGTGAATGATGTCTGGATGAATGGATGCTTACTTGTTTGCTTCTTCTTGTTATGACTTATGATCAGAAAGTGACCAATAAATTTTATAAAAACCTGTGACACTCAGATTTTAGCAGCGAGTGGCAGGGAAACTTTGTGGAAGCTGAAACAAAACAAGAAACAACTGCTTCAGTTTGGTTCACAAAGTTTATTGCCAGTGAATAAAAAATAATACTGTTTTTTTACATTTCATTCATGCATCATCTTCCTCCAAAACCTTCTGAATATGTTTCACTCCAGCAGAAACATCGTCTCCTTCATCACGGTTCAGTAGTCATTTCCTTCGGTGCACCTTTCTCATCGAGGTAAACTTTTCAGTATTTCAGAAAAACCTTCTGGTCAACACTTCAGTGCCAGTTCAATACTTTGATAAAAAAATAAATAAATAAATAAATACATGGATAAATGAACAGCCCTACTTACAGTGTGTGACACTTCAGTCTTTTAATGTAAAAGATAACCTTCGTTCAAACAAACTGTTCAGGTCAGAAACGTCTCCATCAGTCCATCAGCAGCTCCATCGGGACTTCAGTCTTAGTGTGTGAACAGAGTCCCAGCCAGCCGGTCCCAGTGCGTGAAGTAAGGGGCGAAGTTACAATTGGACTTGAGGTGGTGGATGTCGTGGTGCCGGGCCCCTCCATACAGTCCCAGTGGCACCAGGCGGTGGGTGGCACAGGGCAGGTCGTAGCCACAGTGGTCCTCCACTGACAGCCAGATGTTCACCAGGAAGAAGCTGAGCTCAGTGAGCGGGTGGCAGCCCAGAAGCAAGGGGTTGACGGCTGCAAAGAAGCCCAGACTGAGGGTCTCCCAGGCCCCGGAGTACTCTGTGGTGAGGGCAGAGGTGGAGGTGTAGGTGTGGTGCACCTGGTGCGGGAGAACAACAGGAAACATGAGGGTGGAGCAACAACACAACTCATGTTTCAGATGTCAGAAAAACAAGAAAGAAGGCCATGGGAACAAGACCTCAAAATATTTGTTATTAATATTAATTAATATTTTTTATTTTAGTTCTGATGTATTTTTCTGATGAGCTCAGAACAGACTGTCCTTCTACCTCCATGGAAAACCTGTCTCATGTGAAGTCATCACCACTAAACAATGATGCAATTCATACAATGCAATTGGAAAGAGTCATGAGATATCTTTTCTTGTTAATTGACACTATTTAAGTAAACTGAATTGAAAAAATTGAAATAAGAAGTGCTGACCGGTCACAGAGGATGAACAGAAGAGCGTTCGGATACAAACCTTGTGGAAGCTTCGGTAGAGCCAGGGAACTTTGTGGTGCAGCAGGTGCCAGGTGAAGCTCTGGAAGTCAAAGAGCAGCAGGCAGACCAGCACTTGAGCCAGCAGGCGAGGAAGAGGCGGGGCCTCATTGGGCAGGTGGACAGGCCTCAGGTACCAGTGCACCACCGTCAGTGGGAAGATGAAGACCATGTGATTGTAGAGCGTCAGAGCCAGGCAGCTCCATGCCGAGGCCCAGCTCATGGAGCTGTGAGGCTGCAGCTTGTACCTGCGCACCAGAGCCGACCTGGAGGACAGCACGTCCATCAGCAGGAAGGGCAGGCAGAAGGACAGGTAGATGGACATGGAGAAGAACACAGGGAAGAAAGGTGAGCGCAGGAGGGAGGAGTGTCCCAGGACAAAGTTCCAGAGAGGCTGCAGCAACATCCTACTGTCAGATCTGAGTCTGAGTCCAAAGTGAGCACCAGAGTTTCGTTACCTTTGCATTCATGCGCTCAGCGCCGCCCTCTGCACGCCCTTATAAGGACTCTTCCTGCTCTCCACAGAGACGTCAGCACCTAATAGAGGAATGGAAAGCAAAAAGCACATGACTGACCGAAAGGTACTGTGGTTTTTCCCCTGAACAGCCAGTCACGCCTGTCAGACTGAGCTCTGACAAATCTGAACACAAAGTCTTCTGCAAACCAATGAGAATAGACTACCTGTGTGACATCACAGCCTCAGCACCGTCTTCTGGCTTCAAGACTTGTGTGTTTAGTATCTTACTTCATTTTGGAATTTCTCCCTCACGTGTTCATACAGCAGCTGTGGCTGGAGGGTCGCTGGTTGAATTCCCTGGAGTGGGTGTTGTGGAGTGATTGATCAATGCTTTCCCCCACCTATTAATCAGCTGATGTGCCCTTGAGCAAGGCACTTAACCCCCACAATTGCTTCTCAAGAACCTGACATGGCAGCCCACTGCTCCTGTGTTTCACTGCATGTTGTGTTTCCATCATTGATGGATTAAATGGAGAGAAAAAATTTCAGTATATGTAAAAATATACTGACAATGAAGTTTTTAAAGGTTTTTTATGTTGTTCTGGGGAGCCCCCTGATGGACTGAACAGGAACTGCAGCCACCGTTAAAAATACATTTTTGGGTCTCATTCAGGACTCGCGATTCTTGCATTTTCTCTGCTGAAGCACAGAATATCAAATCGTTTTGTCATCCAGCATGATGATGTTACAACCACAAACCAACGAACAGAGTGATAGAAGACACACCAGGACAGAGGAACAAGATTTATAAGAAAAGATTTTTATTTTAATTCCCTCAGACAGAGGGTGACATCTGTGTGTGTGTCAGTGATCAGTGTGTGTGTTCATGTGTGTGCCAGTTGTATTAAAGTCCAGCTCCGCCTCCTCAGCGGCGTTCAGGATGCTCTCAGCTCGTCTCTGCAGCTCTTCATCCAACAGTGTCGCTCCGATCACAAAACGATCCTGATAAATGAAAAAAAAGAAACAGCTTTACTGACAAATCAAACATGAGATTAATCAATAATCAGTGAGTTAATATTGAGTGAACTGAAAGATTCTGTTCAACAATCAAAGTGCCCTTGGTTTTCATACCTTCTTCTTGCTGCTGGGTGGGGCTACAGGGGGGTTAAAGGTCATGTCTTTCACGCTATAGACATTAAACAGCTCCACTGGAGACCTGAACACACACACACACACACACACACACACTGAAGCAGCTGATCAAGGAAAACCAGTTTTGTTACATCTGTATCAGCAGGGAGATCCACTGCATCGAAACAAACGCCCCTGACTTCCTCTCAGTGCATGAAGCCACCTGACCGACTGCGCTGAACTGTTCAATGGCCTGCTCACAGACCAGATCCAGATCCACTGGTGCTGTGAAAACCTTTAACGTGTTAACATGCTGACGTGTTGCTGTGCTGACGTGTACCTGCGGCTCAGTTCCACACTGAGCGCTGCTGAGCCTTCACTGGGAGCTCCCCGACTCAGGTGGTCCGCAAACCGCCGCACGACCGGGTGGTAATGTTTCTGTGAACACACAGGGTGCCGCCACACACTGTTGAGTTAGACACCTGCAGTGTGTGTATGTGTGTGTGTGTGTGTGTGTGTGTGTGTGTGTGTGTGTGTACCTGTAGTGTGAGTAGCTCCCACAGAGCTGTGTTCTGGACATTGCAGTGTTCAGGTTCGTCCAGCTCTGGCAGGTACAGCCCACTGCCCTGAACTTCATTATCCAACAGGAAGTCACACTTGGGGAAGGCCTGAAACACACACACACACACACACACACACACACACAGATGCACACACACATGTTTAGGTAGGCACAGTGTTATCATGTTGATTCAACAGTACAGATCTCTTTCTGAGCCACTGGCTGAGTGCAGTCAGAGTCTGGACTCAGCCGACGGACTCTCGCTCTCCTTTTACACCAGGTCAGGTCCTCCACTCAGTTTCATTTGTTTAAGTTCAACCAATCAGAGCAGAGCTAAGACTGTGTGTCCTCCTACCACCTGTTCTCTTCGAGCACAGAAGACAACAGCTCTTCACACACACACTCAGTACCCTGACACTGTGGTACATTAAGATCGCTTTACTATGCTGTCAGGATAATTCAGACACACACACACACTCACATGCACAGCAGCTCTGTTGGAAGCGAGGATTCCCACGCTGGCATTGGGCAGCACGTGCAGACTGAGCGTGCTCAGTCGTTTAACAAAGGCCATCGCCCTCTGCAGGGTCACTTGCTTCTTGCGGCGAGTCAACATGGCATCCAGGCACTGCAGCACGATGATGATGTCATCATTGGATGCCCCTGAGACAGACAGCAGCTTTCAAGTCGAAATGAAGAGACAGTCTGTGTGTGTCACACAGTGTTTACCTTCTGAATGTGTGTTAACATGGAATCTGCACTGAAACGTGCTGACGTGTCTCACCTGCGTTGAGCCTCAGCAGCATTTTGTAAAGCTGAGAATAAAAGTTGAGCGGGTCAACGTTCAGAACATCACCTGAAACCAACAGAAACATGAAACTTCAGGTGAAACACACTCTCACACACACTCACACTCACTCAAACACACACTCTCACACTCACCTTGTCCTGACAGGACGGTGAAGACAGTCTGGATGCAGTGGAGACTCTCCTGATTGGTCCGATCCTGCAGAGGTCAAATCAGGCCAATCAATACAATCAATCTGTTTGTGTCAGCGAGTACAGCTGGGTAAGTGGGCGGAGTTCAGGGAAATACTCACTCCTGATTGGATGAGATTCTGCAGCACGTTGAGCAGGTCGTCAAAAAACTCCAGGTTGATCAGATGTGCAAACCTGAACGGAAGTCATCATCACAGTAAGTATTACAGTGCTGTACGTGTGTGTGTGAGTGTGTGTGTGAGTGTGTGAGTGAGTGTGTGTGCCTGTGTGTCATACTTGGCCAGTCCCTCCAGCACAGCAGGAAGCAGAACAGACTTCTGAGCTTTCTTTAAGATTCTGAAGTAGATGAGGAAGACGATGTTCAGAGTCTCTGTGTGCTGAGGATGAAGAAGAGGAAGATGAAGAGGAAGACGTGAAGGAAGATGAGGAGGAGTTTAGTTTTTTTTTTCTTGTTTTTTTTTTTTTGTTTTTTTTTTTTAGGGACAAACTTCAATCTCTGCTTTCGACTCACCAGTTTGATCTTCTTCTCTTTGCTCTCTGATGCTTCAGCCTCCAGCAGCTCTTTCTCCAACTTCTCCTCAGCCTTCTTCCACTGCGCGCACACACGCGCACACACACACACACACACACATTAATTCCAAGTGCACAGGTGAGCTCAGGCAGTGTGGTCAAAGAGCTTGTGTGTGTTTTGTTGCTTCATTCGATTCTCCCAGCAGCTGAGGAGCTTGTGGAAACCCTAACCAAAACGAAGACGAGCAGCGACTCCGTAGGGGAACAGCAGGAACTCATGAACGTGAGGTTTACCTTCCTCTGCATCCTCGACAGGTTCTTCCTCTTCTCTTTGTTGTTCATGAATTTCTTCTTTGGTGCAGTGTCCTCGATGTCCTTCTTCATCTCTACCTCCTTTATCCTCAGACTCAGCAGGGTCCTCAGCACCTGATGAGAGGGGTTACAGTCGCATCAGCTTGTGGTTGTGCAGGTGCTCTCAGGTGAAATCAGACCTGACAGCATTGGCTGTGTGGTTTGGGCGTGTGTGATTTGTTACCTGGGGCCCAACGTTGTAGTTGAGGCTCTTCACGAGGCCGGAGATGACCCGCACGGTGGCCAGTGAAGCAGTGCCCACTTTGTCCTGCTGGAAGAGCTTCCTGAACGCATCGCAACACATACCCGACACCTGTAACACACAGAGACAGCTGAACACAACACCTGTGAGCAACAAGACGCCGAGCAACCTGAGCAGCAAGACACTGAAACAGTTTCTTACATTCTTGGCGGGATCGTTCATCAGCGGGACGAGGACAACGATGATGTTGTTGTGGAAGTTGAAGTGGGGCAGAGCAAGTAGCAACTCACACAGGCAACGAATGGCAACTTCAGCGAGGCCGCGGTACGACTGCAAACCCACTGCCTGACTGCGCTTCTTCTTCTTCTGCTTCCAGTCTAAAGATGGAGGGCAAAGGCAGCGGTGTGGCACCTGTATCTCCTGCTGTCACATTATGTTTGTGTTGGTGAGGTTGGGTACCTTTGATGGTCTGCTCCAGGTCCTCCAGGTAGAACTTGTACTGACTGACCAAACCTTCTTCAAACTCTCTGAGTTGCTGAGTCTCCTTCTTCACCTGCAAACCAAATCAACCGACCAAATGAGAACATTCAAGGATTCAGAGGATGATTTTACAGGTACTTTAAGGTATCTCATACTTCTGAAGCCTTAAAATACTACTGCAGTTTTCAGTGAGTGACTAGAACGAAGAACGAAGCAGCTTCTCCCTGAAAACACAGAATACGTTCAAATCCAGTCCAGCATGACTCGAGTGCCTAACCCTAACCCGACACAAACAGCCTGGATCAAACACAAACACACGGTTACCTTGGCGGCCTTTTCTGCGGGGGTCAGAGGTCGTATCCTGTAGGTGGGGGCGATGTCTTTAAAGATCTCCATCAGAGACACCATCACCAGCTTCCTGACTGTCACGGCCACACAGGGGTCCGACTCCATCAGCATCCCTCGCAGCTCCTTCACTCGCTTCATCTGATCACACACACTTCATGTTAAATGAGTTCTGAACAGCTGAGAACACACTAAATATCAATGAAAGGTGTCAGATCCCACACCGGCAGTCCAGTCTTACATTAGCATAGGGGTCTGAGACAATGACTGATCCCAGGCTAGCGATGCGCAGTTTCTTCTCATTTATCTTGTGAACTCTGAGATGTTCTCTCTGCTCTGGTGTCAGTGCTGCAAAGCTCTCCGGCTCCCCCTCTGCACAGGAGGACACATTACAGGCATCATTAAAACTGCGGGCTCGCATGAAATGAGCTGAAATAAAAAGACATTTTAAATAAACAAGGAATGATGAAATCCATTTAAATCAGGTTTATTGTTCAAAGATTTCTTTTAAACAAATAAGTTATTTGTGTTTATTGACCCTGAACCTGCGGAAGTTTGACCTCCTTACACATTCAGCATCTCCTCACCAACGAAGTGAGCTCAAAACATATTATGCTTCAGGTTTCTAAAGGAGGAGCAGCAGCACAGTGGAGACGCCGTCTGTCTTCAGAGAACTAACCAACAGCAAAGAGTTGTGCTTAACCTTTTCTCTGCATTCACTTCTCTTCTGTCCTCACACAAAACAACATCAGCTGAGTCTCACAGAGCGTAAAGCTGCTGGGAACACAAGTCAAACAGCAGAAATCTTTAGTGTTGATGACTGAGAACATCACTGCAGGACAGGTGAAGGTTAAAAATACTGATTCGCTGTTTACAGAAAGCGACTTCACGGCATAATAAAAGGCTTCGAGTGAGAGGCCGCTGCAGCGATGGAGGCTCGTTTACCTCCACCTAAAACTCGATGCAGCCGAAAAGTCATCCCCACCGTTTTCACAGTCCTCCTGTCCATCAGCAGCGTCTTCCTCCTCATCTTCCTCCTCTGGCTGCATTTTAACAACTGCAAACAAACAACAGAAGTGACGTTTACTCTCTAACTGATCGGATCAATCAGAGGATCAATCAGTGGATCAACGTGTCGTACCTCTCTCTACACTCTGTGGGATGACTCCCGTCTTGTCTTTGATTGGCAGCAGGTGAACGACTTCCTTCTCTTCTGTCCTCGCCATCTTCCTCGGAACCTTTTCGTAACTGCGAACCACCTCCGAGCTGCGCTTCTTACCACTGTGCACCGGCCCGCTGGGACGCCCCGGCAGACCAAACAAACACACCTTGGTCACTCTGCGTGTGTGTGCGTATGTGTGTTTTCTACATCTACACTCATATCTGTCAAATGTTTTCCACAAGCAGATAACATCAAACATCCTGCTGTGGTCCACTGAAGGTGTGCATTTGTGTTGCTGTTACCATGACGATAGGTCTCTGGTGATGAAGGAGGCTTGTCTCGCCAAGGTGGTCATCTGCTGCAGATCTTCATCCTCCATCATGTCTGTCGGCAGGCTCTCCAGAAACTCCTCCTCATCCTCCTCTTCCTCTGTCAGAAACATTCATCAGTACAGGCAAAACAACTTGGAGCAGTGCATCATGGGAGAAAAAGTCCACTGAACTTCGATTAAAATAAAACAGAAAACAAGAAAATCTGAGACATTTGAGAAACTGGAAACTGAAGCCTTGTTCACAGAAAGTTTACAGAGAATTTTCAGCCTCACAATCATGTGTGTGAAACCCCCATCACCACCCCTGGCTTCAGTTACAAGTTCACCACATAACTTCACGTCTTTCTACAGTTTTAAATTATTTTATTTAAACACAGGAAACTCCCTGCATAGGCTGGAGCTTCAAACTCCACAGGAGGAACTTGTTTCAGAAGGATCAACTCTGTTTTTTGAAGGTGAAAATCTTATCTGACAGCAATCAGCTAATCAGAAGCTCATCATCTCACCAGGTCTCTTCCTGTATGTCTCCAATGGACGAGGCGTTCTGATGGACGCATCCTTCACCGCTTGTCTCAGCTTCTTCTGCTCTTTTCGCTGCTTCTTAGCGACGTTCTGCTGCTTCAGTTGACGGTTCTTCAGCTTGTTCTCCAGCTTCACGTCGCTCGTCTTCAATAGGCGGCGGAATGTCGGCCGGCGCTTCTTCGACCGAGGCTGGAGGGAGGAAGGAGAGACAGGAAGGAGAGGAAACAGGAGTTAGAGTCTAACTCTTCTTAGACCTTCACACTGGAATCGAAGTCTTCCCTACAAATCCTCGGTGATAAACGTAGCGGCAGAAATTTCCCATGAGAGAAACACAAAGAACTTTAACTGTAATATTATGTGTGTTTTAACTTTCAATGAGACACGCTCTTATTTTGAAGGCGTTCCTTTGTCAGAGTTAATACAGATGAGCAAATATGTTGAATTTCTTAGCTTATTATGACAATACTTAAGTCATAAATGTAATGTGCCTCCAAACAAATGATATCTGAAATTATACATTTGTCCTATGAATGCATACCAGAATAAAGAAATAAAATCTACCAAATCTTCACAGAGACGACAGAAATGACTCATCTTAATATTAACTCCTCCTCGGCATATTAAACAAATGTCCACTTCATCGAAACACCCACGGAAACTGGCAGATTTGTCTATGCAGTCTGGTGCAGCTGCTTATGCTAAAAGGCACTTTAATTAGAGCAAAATAATGATCAGTGGTTACGGTGAACTCACCGGACCCATGGCGGCGGAAACTCAACGTCTCACTCCGCAGGTTCACACCGAGGTGTTATCGGCCTCCGTCGGAGAGTGAAATCCGCTTTATCGGTGGGTTTTAGTGGAAAAGAAGGAGTTTGTTTCCACACGCGTGTTGATATGCAGGCTGAGATCGATAACCCGGAAACACTAAACCGAAAACCTCCTCTGGTGACGCAACAGCGCCCCTAGCGGCGGGGGATCAAATCACACACAACAAACCGAACAAACGACTGTTACGATGCAACGCTTTAATGAATACAGTACAACAGTCTGTTGGTCCATGTGTCAGTAACTGTACAACAATCAACACGTACAATAAACACAACACATGATTTTAAACTCTGTAATTACACACAATGAGAAGGGAGAAGAGTTGTTCATTTCAAGAGAAATTAAATTTACTCATTGTTCATGTGTTTTTGGAAGTTTTAGCATCTTAATATGTTGAGTTGCATTGGATTTCTCATGCTTAGCTGAGCTGCTCCTCACTAAATTTTTACCTACATAGAAATTGATATTAATTCAATTAAGTGAATATGTCCTTCCAGAAACTGCTTTACAAATTTACAGATTTTTACAGAAAGACAGTAAAATAAAGAGTTCTCTATAAATGATACAGTATAGAGCAAAGAGCTGACACACAGAAACATATCTGAGTTTGTTCATCCATATTTTGTTTTAGTGTCTTATTTTGCATCCACATACCATCTTTAACTTCATCGTTGAACGCTTTATCACAGAAAAATAATAAACAGACAAAAAGCAAAACTTTTTTGTCTGTTTCTGACACCTATAACCATGATCCAGACCATGATCCATCTCACTTTCAACTGCGTCTCATTTTCATATGAAACAAATGAAACAGACTGCGGATCAGGAGCAGCTCCTCTCTGATTCACTGCAGGAAGACAAAACCTGAGAAGGAACAACAAAAGCATCTTCACTGCAGCATCTTATCATTTTTATCTTCTTCTACAAAGTGATAAATTTGCCCGTCAGGCGACTCACCAGGCCCCACTTCCTGTTCCCACTCATCATCGGAGAGGCCGAGATGCAGGAGAACAGCTTATCAGAGAGCAGCTCTTCATTGGGGAGGCGGGACAAGAACTGAGCTGGAGAAGGACACAAAGACCAGAAGGGTCAGTCCCAGCACCTACACGTGAGGTACTGATAATGTACTTCATAACCATTCACGCTTTAAATCACTGGAGACAAGTTCAAGCCGAGTCTCAAGTAGCTTAGTGCAAGATGAGTTTCAAGTTATCCCAAGTCCACAGTGAGTCTCACATCAGTAAAGACAGGTCCAAGTCAATTTTCAAGTCTCTTGTGACGTGTCAGGTCTAGTGAAGTCTCACATGTCTTGACATGAATGAAGTTTTAAGAGTCCAAGTTACTTGAGACAAGACAAATTTGCATGTCAAGTCTTGGTCAAAGTGCAAATCATTCAAAACAAGTGAGATTTGAGTCTCACGTTACTTAATTCAAGTCTCAAGTCACCTGATATGAGACCAAGTCAACTAACAAGTCCCGACAAATCTTTTCAATGCAGGTGTCGCAATTTTCATCTGCAGGTGTTTCATGCCTCTGAACACTATCTAGTCATTGTGTGAATGAGGTCACTGAGGTCACCACAGGTGAGATAATCACTCACCAGTGCTGATGAGGTCCATGTGCAGCAAGACATCCTGGTAGAGCCTCAGGATACCCAGAGCTGTCCTGAACAGGAACTCCTCCCCGTCCCGAAAATAAATGTCCCAGACTCTGCATGCCACGTCCAGAGGGAGGGGCTTTGTGTAGAGAGACAAGATCCTGGGGGAGGGAGAGCAGAGTAAACTTCCTGTGGTATTCAGGAGCGTTTAGTTTTTCTCAAGTCTCATGCATCATACTGTTGGTACCTTGTAAAGTCAAGGTGTTTTTGCTTTGTTGCACTGAATTAGTGTTGTTGATGCCTGAATTAACGGGCAGCTTCCCTGTGCTTCCAGCCTTGTTGATAAGCTAGGCTGGCAGCTGACCGTGTCTGTGATCTGGTTTAATCTAGAGACTCACCAGTCCATGAGGTAGAGGTCAGGAGTCAGACCTAAAAACTGGAAGTGAAGGAAGAGATGAGGAAGAGTCTCCTTGAAAAAGACCTCGAAGGCCCTGAAATACCTGAGCATCTACAGAAAGACAGACAGACAGACAGACAGAATGGGTTGTTCTTAGCATTTAGCTGTGCTGACTGATGGTCTGGATTAGGACCTCACAGGCATACAAAACCAATGTGTGTGTACCAGCTGGTGGTCCACTCTGTAAAAAGCCAACTGACAGGGTCTGTTGATCAGGTTGGAGAAGCTGATGAAGGCTTCCACTTCGTCCATATTCAGGATCAGCATGGCGGCTGTGGAGGACATCCCCTGCACCTGGTGGAGACAAAGTGGTGGGGCGTGGTAGATTGATTCAGAGTCTCAAGTCACCAAAACAGGTCCAAGTCTCAAGATATTCAACACAAGTCCTACTCAAGTCTCAAGTCAACTGAAATTAGTTCATGTTGAATCTCAAGTCATTCAAGGCATGCCCATGTCCAAAGGCACTTGATATCACTCCAAGTCTCAAATGACCTCATATGGGTTTACGTGAAGTCACAAGACACTTAAGACAAGTAAACTCTTTAGACTTACTTGAGAGAAGTCACAGTGAAGTCCAAGTCACTTTAACAAGTCCCAGTCAAATCTCAAGTCCCCTGCAACAAATTCAAATTAAGCCTCCAGTCACTTGAGACCAGTCTAAGTCAGCAAGAACATGCCTAATGTTGTTTTAGACAAGATACTTAAGTCAGATGTTATGTCGAAGTCAGGTCTCTAGTCCAAGAAAAGTACTGAGTCATGTCAATCCACAAATTCACAAGTCTACCTAATGTCAAGTTATTTCAGTCCAGATCACAAGTTCAAATCACACAAGAGACAAGTCTTGAGTTCCTCACACTAAGTTCTCGCAATGCCATAATACACTGAAGTTACCACAGACCGGTCTGAGTTGAATCCAGATTCACATGACACAAAGTCGAGTCTCAAGTCAAATATGGGTCCAAGTTTCAAGTTACTTGAAACAACTGCATGTCAAACCTCAAGGCACTCGACAGAGGTGAGTCCAAATCAATTCAAGTTTATGTTGAGTCTCGAGTCACTCAAGACCTCCACATCTAAACAGATTCTGGTTAAGTCACTCTAAGTGAGGAGTCCCAAGTCACTCAAGGTCATTTCAGTTCATTTTCAGGAGATAAGTGAAGAGTCGTGTCCTCAGAACAAGTCCTTGTGTGTGTGTGACTCACATATCCCACATCAGGTCTGTAGCAGGTGTAAGCTCCCAGAATGTTTTGCAGCAGGTCATGGTAAGGACCACCCTTCAAAATAAAAGCTTGAATTGACTTCCTGTTTCTTGAGTTTGACAAGTATCTTCTGTATTAACATGCAGGTCATGATTTATTGTCCTGAGCTCTACTGTCCCACCTTCTGGAAGACGCAGAGCGAGTGGAAGGTTCTGGAAATGTCTTGTGTGATCAGCTCCAGACTGGACTCTTTATCAGTAAGCGACTCTCCATCTGCAGGTAAACCATGTGAGTCATCCAGATTAGATCTGCCTGAACTTCGAGAGTCAGTTTAAAAGTGAAACTAAGGCTGTTTCTTACTGTCAGTCTCTGTCTCACTGAGGTTCCTCCACTTCTCCTCCGCTCTGGACAGAAAGATCTCGTACAGCTCTGAGGAAGGAGGAGGAAAAGGTTTTTACTTTTTTCACAAAAGTGTAAAGGGTAGGGACAGAAATGAAAATCGGATAAATGAAAGCCCTCCATGTTGTCCTTGCCTGCAGTGATGTTGAGCTCGTTACCGATGGAGAGGCTCCAGACTCGTCCTCGGATGCTGGGAGGTAAACCCCCCCACCACAGGTCCCGAGCACGACGACTCGTCCTCCTGAAAGGCCACAAAAACCCTCTGATGTCACCACAGAAACAAAGATGGCCCCTGCAGTATTTCACTGCGCTCTACCAACGATTTAACTGATTTGTAATCGTTATGGGATCTTACATACAGTTTTACTCATAGTAAATGTACACGAAGCCTCTCTCTCTCTCTCTCTCTCACACACACACACATAGAGTGGTCATACATGGTGTCCCAGTGTGGCAGGATGTGCTGGTTCCAGACCAGCGTGGCGTTGGAGATCACCTCTTCCTGTCTGATTCTGTCCTTCACCTGCTGCTGCCTCTTCTGAGCCTCCTTCAGCTCTGACAGACAAACAGGAGGGTTTACTCACACAGTGTCAGAGCAAACTCTGCCAGGAGATGCAGCAGGCTGAAACAAACAGACCTCTCCTCTTGGCTCCAGCCACCATCTGCTCGTACTGCTCTCTGTGTCTCTGCATCTCTTCTGCTGACTTGGCTGGAAGGTTCCTGGACAAAAACTAACTGTCAGGACACAAAATGGCCACCGCAGACTCTCGGCTGACAGGCAGGAAGTGACTGACAAGCAGACAGTGGACAGACAGAGAGACGGGAAGCAGCCTTACGGCGGTCGGTCCTGCAGGATCAGTGCAGTGGTCGACAGAGGTTCAAACTCCACATTCCTCCTGCTCTGCTGCCCCGCGGCATGATGGGTAGGAGAGTTACGGGCTGCAGCCTGCCGAGCCTCGTACTCCTGTAATAACATCACATCATGTACCTCAGTCGCCATGAAGATAAATGAAGACGAGAGCCAGCAAGAAGGTGACTGGAGGACAAACAGGATGAGTGCTCGTCCAAGTCATCACACTCTGACATCACAAGTCAGTGATTAACTTCCTCACAGGAAGATCAGTACCTGCTGGATGGTCCGAGCCTGTTTGGAGGGACTCTGTTTGGGAGGAACTTTACCAAACAGCTTCCACCCGGCAACACTGTGACTGACAGTCCGCTGCTTCCTGCTGCACACACACACACACACAGTTCCCAGAACAAATGACTTTTTATTCATTACTCATAAAATCTATCAATGTGACCTGTGAGGACTCACCTGCTCGCTTGGCTCCTCTACTCGAGTTTGAACCCATTCAAAATAGTATAAAGTTTATAAAGTTTCAAACTGACAAAGTGAGAGCCCTCGTGTCTTCAGTGTCCTCAATACAACCACCAGATGGCCCCAAAGTAAAGAATCTTTCAGAAAGTGACTCCATTAAAACATCTGGAGCTCTTGAAAGAGCAATGATTAGACATAAAGACGTAAAACAAAAGCAACCACTGACTGATGTTTCTATTGATCACCCTGTTGCCTGATTTACCTGCTGAAGTACTCCATGATTTCTGGCCTCTTGGACTGCAGCTCAGACTCTGACCCTCCATCTTCCGGTGCCAGCTGACCCGGAGTGCTGTGCTGGTAACTGCACTCGAACGTGTTCCTGGGGAGAGCAGCAGCAGTGGGCAGGTTCAGCTCACCTGGCGGTGGTGGCGGCGGCTCCCTGGTCATGTCACCCTCCTCTGTGTCTGAGTCAGAGCAAGAGGTAAGGGTCACTGGGTTTATGTCTACCTGAGAGGTGGGCTTATCCAGGCGGTGGATGGCCCCTCCAACAGCCCCACCCCCATAGTGACGATCACCCTCCGCTCTGTGACAGCTGTTAACATCTGCTACACTGTATGAGCACGCTGAGGAACATTTCATTTCCATATTTGGACTGATCTCGTCTGTCAAAGTGTCATCATTTCTTAGATTAAGCTCCTCCCCTGGATCAACACCTGCCACCCTGATGTCAGAGCAGCATCTGATTGGTCCTTGCAGGCTGTCATCTGACCTAGAGCAGAGTGTGCAGGTGGTGAGATCTCCACACTGCATCACTGTCTCCTGAACATGTGACTCGCTGAGCGCCTGGACCGGCACCACGATCCCAGGTGATGACATCAGCAGAGGAAAGGAGATGATGATGATGATGATGATGACAAAATGGTGAAGGCTCGTTGTTTTCAGTTATCAGTGACTTATCATCGCTTCTTTCCATTTCATTCCAACATCCACTGCAGTGTGAAGCTATGCAGAATAACAGCAAACGCACATCTCAGATTTTATTCTGAAGGTCCGGTTGTATTTAACTGAACGTCCGGGTGATATTATAGGTTTTATTTTGAATCCCGCTGTCCTCTCACACTACACTTTATTCTGGAGGTCCACCCCACTGGTTTCCGCTCATGAAGTCGTGAACTCATCTATCTGGATCCTGTTAGCGCCGCTCGGCAGACACGAATCGCGCTGCGGCTCCTCCTGCTCGGTGAGCGGGCAGCGGAGTCCTTCGAACTGTCATACCGGGACCCGGAGCCCTCAGGCCGGAAGCGAGACGCTCGGCCCGGCGACTACCCGGTCGTCTCTCTGCTCTACTGTCGCTGCTCTCATTCTGGGCGATGACGAATGATGGAGGAAGACGCCATGTTGACAGGTCCAGTGACGTGCCGACGCTGACGTCGGTGACGTCAGACAGAATCACTTTATTAGCAGTATATATATTTTTACATACACACACTGAATTCGTCTTCTGCATTTGACCCATCCTTAGTTGAACACACACATGCAACACCCGGCAAATTACATGCAGTGAAACACACACAGGAGCAGTGGGCAGCATCAAGCGCCCGGGGAGCATATTGGGGGGTTAAGTGTCTTGCTCAAGGGCCTCTCAGCCGGCTAATGAAGGGGGGGGGGGGGGCATTTTTCACATTAATCACTCCACCACACCCAAATTTTGCCTGCCCGTCTGGTGGGGGAATCGAACCGACGACCCTCCGATCACAACCTCTAGGCCACGGCTGCGTCAGGCAGGAATACGTTTAATTAACTTTAACACTCAAGTACTTAACTGAGGGTTAATGTTTAAAATTGTTTATTTCATTGTAATTTTTGATGAATCATTAAATTATTTTTGTTTTAGCAGTTGTGGAGATAAACCCTGCATGTTTTTGTGTGTATAAATGCAGTCAGATATGTTGATCGTTCATGTTAATTTTATATAAAATGTGTTCTGTGTTGGATTTATTCTGTTTTCTGGAATAAATTGACTGGATAGATCTTCATTTAGAGTCTTTTTATTGTTTATTTTACAAACAAATGAAAAATATCATTATTAAATTGTAAAATGGGACAATGAAAATGTGACAATTTCCAACAGAATTACAATAACTTAAAGTCACGGTTTTCACCAATCAGAACGCAGAGCTACAGACTTAGTTCCTCTAACTAGTTTATATTTGTTGGACTCGCCAGATAAAGTAAGAAATTTGAATCAATTAACCCATGATGCAATTGTGATGACAGTTCTAGACTGCCTTGTCTCCCTTGCAATGGAAACCGGGTTCATGGGTAATGTAGTGCTTACATTTCTGAACCTCTTACTTCAACACATATTAGTTCTGATTGGCTCAAACAGGTGTACTTCCTGTCTGACACCCACCGTCTCTCTCAACAATTCCATTATCCTACTTTGAACAAAACATTAAGAATGTTTTCATATGCTGTGCTTTCATATGAGTGTTCCAAACTCCATTGATGAAACTGTAAATTTTACTCCAAACGCGTCAGCTGAAACACGACTCCGGGCTGTGAGGTTACATTCATGCATAGCTGCACTTGTGCAGCTTCAGGTTGCGTTGATCCGAGTATCTCTTCCCACACTTGTCACAGATGTACTGCTTACCGCCAGCGTGGACGTGTCTCTTGTGCGTCCTCAGGTGGCTGCCCTGGCTGAAGCTCTTCCCACAGATGTCACAGGTGTACGGCTTCTCTCCGGTGTGGACGCGCAGGTGCAGCTTCAGACTGTTGGCGTTGTTGAACTTCTTGTCGCAGGAGCTGCAGGCGAATGGACGCTCTTTCGAATGCGTGCGGCCGTGAGAGATCAGGCTGCTCTGCTGGCTGAACGTTTTGCCGCACTCCTGGCAGCTGAACGGACGCTCGCCAGTGTGGATCCTCCGGTGAATCTTCAAGTTCACAGACTGGCGGAAGGTCTTCCCGCAGAGGTCGCAGCTGAACGGCCGCACGCCGCTGTGAATCCTCTGATGGTTCTTGAGGTTGACGGCATGGCGGAAGGTTTTGGGGCACTGCTCACATTTGAAGGGTTTCTGTCCGGTGTGGATGAGCTTATGTGTTTTGAGTGTGACGGCACGTGTGAAGCCTTTACCGCAGATGCCGCAGACAAAGATCTTCTTGCCGGTGTGGGTGTGTGCATGTCGGTTCAGGTTCTGCAGCAGGTTGAAGCGGCGGCCGCACACATCGCAGCCGTATGGCTTCTCCCCAGTGTGGATGATGGAATGAGTTTTGAGTTGCGTCTGCTTGGAGAAACACTTGCCGCACTGAGGACACTCGTGTGGCCTCTCGCCAGTGTGTGTCCTCACATGACTCTGCAGACTCTGCCTCTGACGGAAAGCTCGTCCACAGACGCTGCAGGAAAACGGCTTCTCGCCAGTGTGGATGCGATAATGAGACTTCAGGTTGCTCTGAGATGTGAAAGATTTACCACATGACGTGCACATGAAGTATTTCCACGTGACGCTCTGCAAAACAAAGTCTGGTGAACTGGAAACTTTCTGCTGCAGCTGGAGGTCAGAGGTCACCGGCTGTGCAGCTTCAACTTCAGCTCCTGGAAGAAAAATCACCAACATTAATAAAAGTGGAGTTTATCTCTTTTAACTTAAATAAACTGCTGCTGTTCTTAAAACCTGTTTTACTTTTTAATTTGGGCCTCAGGAGGCAGAGCAGGTTGGTGGGGAAGATACTGAACTCCAGACTGTATTTTTCTGTTTTCTTTTGTTGAGCAGCACTTTTCCGGCGAGCAGCTTCCCTCTGCTTCCAGTGTCTGTGCTAAGCTAGGCTAACCACATCCTGGACACGCAGATAAAACTGATATCTGACTCTGGAGAACAATCTGAAGAATTTCTGTGTCTGACTGTTCCTTGAGGGCCTTGAATATACTGCATGAAATCCTGGAGTTTAAACAGCAACTGAATATCCCTTCAGTTGCTGTTGCTCCCCCTCACCTGGTTGCAGTGACATACAGGTGACATCACTGATGGATGTGCTTTCTGTCTGGTGAGATAAAATCAACTTTTAATTTAGATTTTTTCTTTGTTGTTTCTTTGTACTGATTTCAAAAATGCTATCAGGAAAGTAAACTGAACTAACACAGAGGCTTTTAATGTGAAAGAGACAGAGGAAGTGGTGAATTAAACACAAACAGACTGACTGCGATATGATCTGACCAGATACCAATCAGGTACTCACTCTCGGCGATGGCACCGAGGTCGATGTTGCCGTGTTCGTCTTTAACAGTGACTGCCAACACAAACTGATTTTCATTTCCATCTGGTTCCTCTGATTTGGTCTGCAGGGACACAGCGTACGGACGTCACAATCTGGTCATCGAACACATAAGTGATGAGCAGGTGAGGAGGGTCTTACCTGAGTCGATCTGTGTGTGTCGGAGCTCTCCAGTCGTACTCCGTAAGAGTGTTCGACTTCTGTGATGGACAAATCACATCTCAGATTAGTATGACGCCATCGTGTGATTACTTTCCGGACTGGCGGGGGCGGGGCCTGCATACGTACCGACACGCGGGTTGTTGAGAACGTTGAGGATGCTTGTCTGTGGTCTCTTGCCACCCCTCCCGGACTCCAGTTCCTCCAGCAGTTTGGCTTCACCCACGATGTTCATGATCTTCCCCAAAGCCTCGTTCCCGAGGGTCTCCATGATGGAAGCAAACTGCACCTGACACAGGTCAAAGGTCAAACAGACAGATGCCAACATCAGACACACGGTTCTCCAATTACTGTGGCAGAGCAAAGAGAATCTCCATCTGTCACTCATCATCAGCATGCTAACAGGATAAAACAGTAGTTACTGGATGTAACTCCAGTTCTGTGAGTACATGTACATTCATAGTCTTCTAATAGGCTGCACTTTTTAATCCACCTTGAAGAGGGAGCAGTCATGCAGTATGAAGCACCAGCATCTCATACTGAACTAAAGAACGGAGGAGAGACCAGCTGGATACATACTCATAGAACTGGGGTTACATCCAGTAATGTCTATTTTCATTTTAGAGTACTTTCATATTCTCAAGTGTGCTTAAACTGCAGGTTATTAACTTATTTTTGAAATGACAAAAGTTCCCAATTACTTTAATGATGTCGGCCATGAGAAGCAGACAGAGTTGTCGGTGATCAGTTGAAAACCATCGTGAGATTTTGTGTAATATTTTCGAACAAACTTTAGAAACTGATTTCCAGAGAAAAGACAAATTGAACCATAACTGACAAGAACAATGGACATTAAAACACGTTACATTTACATCTTTAGCTAATCGCCCTGAGATCCAGGTCCCGTCGGCACCCTCCTCACCATCTTCTCTCGGCTGTCGGCCTGCAGTTTGGCCAACAGAGGTGGCTCTTCTTCGGCGCCCCTCTCGGACCTGCCACTGCGGACCTCCAGGCTAAGTAGAAAGGCCGAGCTGCCCTCCACCAGCTTCTTAAGCTCCGCCACCGCAGCATGAACCAGAGACTCCATGACGGTGGCCAGCTGAGTGTGCAGGGCCGCAGCAGAGCTCATCTTGTCCGCTAACAGCCGCCGCCTGTCCCGCTAAACGCGGCCGCTAACTACTGCTATTGCTAACTGGCTAACATTAGCTGAGCTCGGTTCGTTCCCGTTTGTTCCTATGAGATCAAACTAATAAAAGTCACGCTGGTACTAGCTAGCTACCGGAGATCGAAACTACAGGAAGTGAGTCTTATCAGTTCCGGGTCGAAGAGGAAGCGGTTTTCGTTTTGTAGAACTTTTTGGCTCTGAACTGCGACTATTCTTACATAAATCATGACTTTTATTTGTATTGACATAAAATGTTGTTTTATATTCAAACAAAAGCTATTATTTCAAGTATAGGTATTCAAGTTATATTAATATTTACATTTATTCATTTTCACTTTAACCCTTACTTAAGTTGTTAAGAAGCTTGTTTTCAGCACAGAGGGAATGTGTGTGTGTGTGTGTGTATGTGTGTCCCGTGTACTGTATGTCCCAATGTCTCTGAGCTGAAGACATTTGAATAAAAAGTCTCAAAAAATAAAGAGCTCGACCTCAAGACTGACTCAGACTCCAGATGAATTTTTCTAAAAGCATTTTTGCACCAAAACATTTCAGATTTCAAGTCACTCACCATTTTATTAAAACTTGATGAACTTCTCCAACACTGGGTAAAAGATCGTGGCAGAAAATCAGAGGGAGTTGTTGTGTTTCATCGCAGAAATGCTAACATAATAATTCATTCTTGATTTCAGAAGCATATAAACAATATTAAAGATAGCACATCCCATCATCTTGTTGTGTGTAGATGTCACGGACTGCAGATGTAAACACTTTATTCAGTGTAACAAATCAGCTGATGAAGAAGAGAAATCTGGATGAAACTGAAAAATAAGGTGCTACAGTATGCAACTCTGACATTCGTTGAATAAAACTTCCCATTCAGACAGTAATTACATCATTTTCTAAAAGTTTTTACTGGTTGATGAACATGTGACGCAGCAGTGTAGCTCTGGACACAGAGACGACCGTCAACACGACAACACCAAGATTCTTGATTCTCTGATTCCTTTGTGGACGTTTATTCTGGATGGGCATCAAAGACAACGTCGTCCTCAGGAAGTGAGATGTCCCAATGAATGATTTCAACATGCGTTTCATATTTCACGATATTAAATGCAGCAATATGTCTCCAGGTGTTTAAGTGCTGAAGGACATTTAAGCTGATCCATCACCTTGATGCACCTGTCCCACCTGGGGAGGGGGTTCACAGATAGAAAACGTTTGATTACAAACACTTCTGGGTTTCTGGATCACATGACCTCCAGTCCTGACAGAGATCACACACTGTCAATTCCTCCATGTGTTCGGACCTCACTCTCCCTCCTCGCTGCGTCGCTGGTGGTCCGTCCACTCTGTGATGAGGCGGTTGGCGATGGCGTGTTTTGGAGGAAGCCAGAGGACTTGGGGGTCGCCTCTCTTGGGTGGAGTTTTCACCTGCAGGGCGAGGTTGACTTCTTCCAGACTGAACCAGCGAGCGTCCTCCAGCTCCGAGTGGTCCACGTTTAACTGGACAACAAACATGACAGCAGGTCACAAAACACATCACTGAATGCACCAGGTAGCTCCACATGCTCACCTGCAGCTGTGGAGGACCTCCACAGTTTGACTGTTGGACCACCTTAATCTGAATCATGACATCAAGTGCTGCTCATTCACAGGGCTAAAACAAAAACCCGTAGAAACACCTTCATTTGAAACGTGTCAGAGCTCACCTGAGTGTAGGCGGGGTTAACGGAGGCATGGCAGCCCAGCATGAAGGAGCTGTGTGGAAAAGGCCAGTGCTGTGAGGAGCTGTAGGAGACACTGTGGACCTCCAGACCCACCTCCTCTGCCACCTCCCTGCACACAGTCTCCTCCAGAGACTCACCTGGAACACCCACAGAGAGACAGACAGGTTAAACATGAGTACAGACATGACAGTACAGGCAGGTAATCTGACAAGCAGGTGTATGCAGGTTGCACTGACCCATGTCACAGAAACCAGCCAGAGCGCTGAACATCCCTCGAGGGAAGGACGACTGCCGGCCCAACAGACACCGTTTCCCAGCAGACACCAGGACGATCACCACTGGAGACATCTCAAGAACGAGCACGAGACACTAGTCAGAAACTGGTCAGAAACCAGTCAGCCTTGGACTGGAACCAGAACTGGTTTGGGACCAGTCTGGATACGGTTTAGATCTGGTTCTGATTTAGCTCCAATCTGGTTTAGACTTGCATTACCTTGGGATAGTAGATGATGCCGCTGCTGCTGCAGACTCTCCAACTTCCTGCCTGGTTGCGGTGGGTCGGCTGGCCTGTGGCACTGCAGAAGCCACTCGTTTGATGCCAACGCAGCAGAGCTTGACCCTGAAGGACACAGTGTAGGATGAAAAGTGACTCTGAGGCTGTAATATACACAGTACAGTAGTAGTTACACACCTTGGCCACTAGAGGAGCCTCTGATCCTGTCAGGAGAAGTTAAAGTTAAAGTTAAAGTTAAAGTGACATATTTTGTCATTGGAGGGAACTCACTCCAACGAAATTTGTTCTCTGCATTTAACCCACCCAAGTGACGTGCACACACACACAGCAAACCCGGGGCAGTGGGCGACCGCGTGCAGCGCCCGGGGAGCAGTGGGGGTTAGGTACCTTGCTCAAGGGTACCTCAGCCATGGACACCGGGACGGGGAATCGAACCAGCGATCCACCGGTTACGGGTCCGACACCCTAACCGCTGATCCACGACTGCCCCTGAAACTTTTCCTCAGATCGATGAAGCTTCCTTCACACACTTCCTCTACTGCTGCCTGATCCAGATCTCCTACAGCAGCCAACATGAACAAGAAAATCAGAACATACTGAACCCATCCCAAGTGCAGACTGCTGCTTAACAGTCTGGATTTAATGTGTTCTTACCAACATCCAGACAGAACTGAGCCTGGTTCTGCTCAGAGCAGCCGATCAGAACCGACTCCTTCAGCAGGATTCTGTCTGAACCAAGTCTCTCCAGGATCAGCTGAACATCTGGAACACACAACAAACAAAATGCAAATGTACCTGTGGTTCTCCACCTGAGGTTCTCTGATTGGTTCAGTAGACTGTACCTGAGCAAGTCAGTACTGCTGGTCTGAAGGTTCCATGTTCAGCGCGTTTCAGAAGAGGAGACAGACGATGGAACAAGAAAATGTGAGCGTTCTGCAGTGCTGCAGCACACGCTACATCATCCTCCTTCAGCCTGTTCACATACCTGAGAGAACGGGTCGGTCAATCAATCAATAAACCAATCAATCAATCAGTTGGGTTACTATGACTAATTGAACCTCATCCTGGAGACGAAGTCTGAGCAGCAACGGGTTGGATGACACCTTGTGGCAGACAGGAGGATCTTCAGAGGCCTGAACATTGCGATCATCTGTACTGGTCTGAACTGGACTGAACTTTAGTGGATTGAGTCTGACAGACAAATAACAGAAACAATAATTTCATTTTTAAATGTACTCATCTCCCAGTCAAAGAAAACTTTTAAAGCTAAGAGACGAAGCAATGACAACCTTTAACCTTTTCATCATTTCATAAACTGCTAGCCTAGCCTTAGCACAAAGAGAAACTGCTAGCCTAGCTTACGGGGCAGTCATGGATCAGCGGTTAGGGTGTCGGACCCGTAACCGGTGGATCGCTGGTTCGATTCCCCATCCCGGTGTCCATGGCTGAGGTACCCTTGAGCAAGGTACCTAACCCCCACTGCTCCCCGGGCGCTGCACGCGGTCGCCCACTGCCCCGGGTTTGCTGTGTGTGTGTGTGCACGTCACTTGGGTGGGTTAAATGCAGAGCACGAATTTCGTTGGAGTGAGTTCCCTCCAATGACAAGATATGTCACTTTCATCTTTAGCTACCTGTAAAACATTCCAAATATCTGCAGTCTTGTAATCCATGCTGGTCAGACTAAGATAAACGAAAATAAAGCCCAGAAATTTGAATGCATCCTTTGCTTTCCAGTTGAGATTTCTAACTTGAACTGCATTTCCTAATGCTCCATCACAAGACTAATAGACTAACTTCATTTACTTTATAACCTCACAGAATGTGACCAACGTGGAAAAGTTGCAGTAAGCCTCAGGACTTTAACTCTTCATGTGTGGGGAGACAACAATGCAGAACCCCCTTAAAAAATCTAACAATCTAAGCTTTTATGTTGCTTTCTGTGAGGGTGCATTACTATTACAACATGATTAAATTCGGACATACATAAGACTGTGTGGGTTCTACTAGTAACCTCTGTGCATGTTTACTCTAACAAGCTAACAAGGTTCTTACTTTAACAGAAATACAACATACATAACAGTTCATGTAATCTTCCTCCAGTCCAGCAGAGGTATGACTGCGTGAAATAATAATAAACGTTTGACATTCACCCTTTCTGCTGGACCTGATGTGTGCTGACAAAACAGCAGACAGTCTGGATTCCCAAAACGTTTCCGAGTTGGAGGTTCAGAGCGCAAAGCTACCGGAGAAACGTGTGTAACAAAGTGTGTTTATATCTGCAGCAGCTTCTCACGCGCCATCTGTAACCTCCTCCTCCTCCTCCTTCTTCTTCTTCTTCTTCTTCTTCTTTCTTCTTCTTCGTCTCTGCGTGTTGCAACCAACTTGAAAGGTGCATATCGCCACCTACTGTACTGGAGTGTGTAACTCAGGATGACTTGTTCTTCAGGTTACAATCTAAATTAATACAGTTAACAAAAGAGACAGCCAAACAAGAAAAAAAACCCCCAAAACAATCATATCTTTTCCCACAGTCCTGTTGCTTTCTCTCATTTCATCGCTGTTGCCTAAGATCCCTTTCAAACTCCATGGGCGTTAAGCCTGTGAATATTCTCATTCATCCAGGTCATGGTTATCTCAAGGAAATTCAATCGAATGCAACTGGACTTAGTTATTTGTCTTTGAAGACGTTTCACCTCTCATCCAAGAGGCTTCATCAGTTCATGCTCGCTTGACTAGGCTGGGACTAGTCCAACTAGCTGGTGTGGAGACCCAGGTATTTAACCTCTGTGGAGGCATTCACATGGCCAGTGGTGTCATAGGCTCGTTTAGTGTCCCATTGTGACAAACGACAAGAGGACAACAATGTCCACATCTTGGACAGAGAGGATAGATGGTTTGAAAGTGGAGTAAAAGAAGCCATCTATGTGAAATTAGAAAAACCATCTCTCAACAGAGGAGGAGGTCTGCGACACCACCTATCTCCAATTTACAATGCTGCCCTTTCATCCCTTCCCAGGAGATTCAACAACTTAGCTTCTAAGAACAACTGCCATTCACAAAGGACCCCATGTGACTCTAACGACTGTCGTTATAGCACAATAGAGCATTAATGAAGTCGAAACCAACTTCACCATCCCCAACGACTGTCTCTCAACGACTGTCGTTTGGCAGTTGCAGTTACTGTGTTTAAACGACGGGGATTCACTGCTACTTCACACTGAAGAGATTACAGTTGTTTCAGTTGGACTACAGTTCCCAGCACGCCGTGCGGCTCCTCACATGTGGCGGAGAGCTGCAGGCAGCAGCACCATGGCTGTGTTTATGGACTTAAACCTGGGCTTCACGACAGATAAGAGCCGACTACAGAGTCTGATAGAGACCGCAGCTCACCGTGAGTCTCCTCAGCTCAGCTGCTACTAAATCGTCAGTTTCACTGCGGGACTTCGGCTCCTGCTGAACGGGATGCTAACTCAGCTAGCATCGGAGCTGAACTCGGGGATTTCAGATGTGGCGCTCAGTTTGTATTCAGTAAATTCTCTCACCAGCTGACTGGACATCAGAGATGTACTTACTCCATCAGTGAATGTCGTTAACAAGCCCAGAAATCCTGCTGAAATATCATACCAGACTCCGCCAGAAAGTTGTTATTTTAAACTTTGAAAGAAAATGTGAAAGAATCTGTGAAAACCTTAACGCACAGCTCATATATTCATGTTAAGACATGTTCTGTCCTCATGTTTCTCGTAAGACACGACTGCAAGAAAGGAAATTATCATACCGGTTCAGAAAGCTTATTTGTCATGGTTCATTCACGGTCCCGCTGCTTGTCGGCAAACACAATGAACTACCAGAGCAAAAACAGGCTTTGATCTGTGATCAATGATTACTCTGAAAGATGATCAGGAAGTTGATGATGATGATTGATGATGATGATCTCTTTCCTGCAGTTGGTTTCTCTACAGTCGCCATAAACTACATGTTTGAACCAACGGCTAAAAAGAAACAGGTGAGTGTCTTCACCTGCGTGTGACTGTGTTCAGGAACACAGTCACACGCAGGAAAACTCAAACTGCATGGCTCTGTTGAAACGAAAACTTAACAAAGTCAATCAGTGCTTGATTTTATTCAAAGAATCATCATCCAGCAGACAAACACATCCGAAGAATTTTAGCTGAGTATTTGGTCGGCAGATAAATTACCTGCAGAAGTTTGGTTAATCCATCGTCATCTTATTGATCAAAAATACATAAATGCAGATGAAACCTCCTTTGGACTTTAGACAGCATGAGATGTTTGACTTTTCTCATATTTTATTAACCAAGTAAATAATTGATGGAGTGTTGAGAGGTCAGCGTTGCTTTGTAACACGGTGTTTGTTTCCTGTTTGCAGGACATCCCCTCCCCAACACCCATCAATGATCTGATCGATCAACTGCCAGTCGTACAGGTATGATGAAGTCCAAGCCGATGGAGATGATGACATTTGTTTTGTTGTGTTAACATTTGTCTATCTCTCTCTGTCTCCGTCAGGGTCGGTCCCGTCCAATCAGAGTGCTGAACAGACTGACTATCGTGATGTCAGACTCCAGTCACTTTGTGAGTGTTGACTTTCTTTCGTCACTTCAGCTGCTCTCAGTGACTCAGCGCCCCCTCATGGTCACAACATGCACTGATCCCAGAGGAGTTAAATGTCATCAGATATGCTACACCAAGTAGCCGTTTCATTAGGTACAGCTGAACTGTCTACAGCTTTACATGATGTGTGTGTGTGTGTGTGTGTGTTCAGAGGTCCAGCGCTGCAGAGTATCGCCGTTTCGACCTGCTGGCCGTCCAGCCGACCACAGAGAAACTCTTTCACGTGAGATTCACTGACTTAATGTTCACACCAAAGCAACAAAGTACATGTACTCAAGTCTGAGTTATTTTTCTACTGTGTACTTAATTAGATGTATTTGATGGCTGTACTTTACAGTAAATACAAAAGTGAGTTTACATGAAACCACCTGACAGAACACAAATTTAAAAAATATACTGTGTACTGAAGGACAGCTCTGAACACTGTGTGTGTGTGTGTGTGTGTGTGTTCAGGCAGCCTGTATGACCTATGATGTTGACATCATCTGTATCCCGGTGACAGAAAAGCTTCCCTTCTTCTTCAAGAGAGCACCAGTCAATGGAGTGAGTTTTGTTGTTGTTGTAGGCTGAGGTGGCAGCTCAGCATTTTAAAGCTGGTGTTACATTTTATGACCACAGGGGGCACTGTGGCTGCTTAAAACAGCTGAAAGTAAACCTGCTGGTCGTTCTGTTTGATTTACAAATATTGGTGTGTGTGTGTGTGTGTGTGTGTGTGAGAGAGGCTGTAGACAGAGGTCTGGTATTTGAGATTTCCTACTCAGCAGCCATCAGAGACTCCACCATGAGGCGCTACACCATCGCTAATGCTAACACTTTGATGGACACTTGTAAAGGGAAGGTATGTTCTTTTTGTCCCAACAGACTTCCTGTAGCTGGGACAGCATATAATGTCATTAATCTGCATGTCGGGAATGACTCAGCTGACATATTCAGTGATGACACTGTGATGTCAGAAGGCGGAGCCTGCAACACCTGCACCGTGACCCACTGACTCACCTGTTTTTATCTTTCAGAACGTGATCCTGTCCAGTGCAGCCCAGAGGGTCAGTGATCAGTTTATCGATCTGTTATCAGCAGTAATGCAGCGCACTTATCAGTCTTTAATAATCTGTAATGTGTGTGTGTGTGTGTGTGTGTGTGTGTCCGTCCTCAGCCTCTGGAGCTCAGAGGTCCCTATGACATCACCAACCTGTATCCTTCTGCTGCTGTATGTGGAACATTTCACTGCATTAAAGAAGGGCTTAGGGGCCCCCTGACCCCTCGGGCCCCTTCACGCTATTCTGATCTTACTGAAGCTGTTTAGTTCTGGTGATGAGCGTCGAGTTTGTGGATCTACGGTACTCGGTGTTTGTGTGAATGTGTCACGTTGTTCTCCTGATGTGGTTCCTCAGAGGTTTGTTGTTTGGTTTGTCAGACGGAGATGCAAAAGAAGCCGTTTCCTCCACCTGTCGATCAGCTGTTCTTCACGCAGGTAAGCACTACTCCAGACGTGTCCCCTTGGTGTGCTGACTCTGGAGACAGACGTGTCCCCTCAGTGTGTGTGTGTGTTGACAGAAACCAGGAAGACGGCCTCTGGGATCATCCACACAGTGCAGAGCTGCAGTGACTCGTCCCTCCAACAGGAGGCTCCACCTGCTGCTGCAGAGTGTAGGTTGATTGTCCATCACAAGACATGTACAGATCAGTCTTTATGTTCAGATGAGTCGACTGATCAGCAGGTCCACAGAAGACGTCTCTGCTGTGGACCTGCTGATCAGCTGTGATGATGCTCACTGATGTGGTTTTACCTGCACAGGTGAAGCTCCTGCTGCCAAGAAAGCCAAAGCTCACCTGACTGACTGACTGACTGACTGACAGCCGGGGGGGGCTTCTGGACACACTGATTTCTGTTAATAATTAACTTTTTATTTCCTTGTTAAACTCCATCAGCAGGATGTGATTTGTTTGATTTCAGTGTTTTTGTTGTTGAGGCTGAATAAAGTTTTTGAAAAATCAAAGCTTTGAGTTTATCAGTCAGAAGAAAACAGATCTGGGACCATTTTTCAGTCAAAGAATTTATTTTGAAATCAGCAGAAATGCTGAGCTCTGATCGGTCTGCCCCAAGGCAGGAAATGACATCATCAAAAATAGAGTTGAGCAGGAAACTGCTTTACATTCAGTCAGAATTTAAATATAAAAATATAAATCTGCAAACTTTAAGAACCTTTCACTTCATTTATTTTCCCGTTCAATTAAAACACTCATCATCCTCATGATTTCACACGACACAGAGACAAAGACAAAAGATTTCAGTCCCTTTTGAGGTCTGGTCAGTATTTAAAAAAATCAGTAATTAGCTGATGGTAAATGAAAACCAATCTTGTTACGTTACTTTCTTTATGGTGTGAGGAATAAAAGACAATGAAAGACGGTCATGTGTCCACTTCCTTCTGGATGTTGACCCAGATGGATTTGTTCACTGATTTTTGTCTGTCCAACACCTTAGACCACCTGAAGGACCTCGTGTGGTCTCAGACAGTCTGCACATGCTCAGAGGAGGCGGTTAGCCAGGCTAAGCTAACATGCTACCTGAGTGTGAAAACTGATGTTCAAAGAGTCATAGCCCTTTACTGTCTGCTGTTAAAGACAGTTTAAGTCTCACAAGGAGATCAAAGGTTAAATCACTGCCCTGAAAATCAAAGAGCAGGGAGACCAATCACAGCTGAGTCACTGATCACTGATGATCCATTAATCATCTTAAACTACATTCTGCTATTCAAGTGATGCATTCACTGAACGTTGGACGAGTCTTAACTTCTGCGTTCAAAGGGTCCTCACCTGTCACAGGACATGTGAACCAATCAGCCGTCAGGGAGGAGGAGGGCAGGTCTCATAGTGATGTGCTTTACTGATTGCATGTGTCACTGTTCCAGGAGTTTGTAACACATTCAGACTCCATGTGATGGTGTGTTCAAAGACAAGAGGACATGTGAGATCTTACTGATTTGCTAAAAATGAAAGACTTTCTCTTGACTACTAACTACTGTGGTTGTTGTTGGCCAATCTTCTGCTGACAGACAACTTTAATTTACAGCCACTTCATTACAAGTTCAGGTAGCAGACGAGTCAGGTCCTTCAGATGAACAGCACCATCGCTTCTGATTTGACTCACGTGATCTGTACAGCATATTTATTTTATCTGTTTAATTGTTGGATCAGATGTCTGTTACTGTGGCAACAGTATGGGCCACAAACACTAAAATAACTGTAGTCAAAGGAACAAAAATCTGAGGAAAAAAAAAAAGCACCTGACTGGTTGTTTGAGTTTGTGAGGTCATGATGACATCATCAAGCTGCAGTGAAGTGAAGCAGAAATCTCACTGGATGGCTGTAAAGCTGCCACTCTGGATGATTTCTGGTGTTTCAAACATTTTTCAGGATGACACAGAGGGGTCAGGAGATGGGGACATGTCCTCCTTTTCTTTGTCTTCCACCTCCTGCGTCAGTGGTGCTGTTCAGCTCCTCAGAGGCCCATGATGTGGTTGATGTGACCCTGAAATCACATGAAAACATCCCACGATGAAGATCACATACAACAGGCTGACGATGAAACGACGATCAGAGCTGCTGTCATCTCTTCAGACTTTGTGGATGAGCTCAACATCCAGTTTGAAACAGGAAACATGAGGAGGAGCGTGCTCGGCCCAGAGTCAGCCCACTGCGGTTTCTTCTCCTCTCTGCCTGTAAAATCTGTTTTCGCAGTCCCACTGTGAGGACCCGTCTTATTTAAGGGGACAAAACGTCCTCACGACGTAAATCACAACATATTAGGGTTGCTTTAAGGTTAGGCTGCGGTTAGGATTAGGCAAGTAATGTTTATTGTTATGGTCAGGTGGTGGTTAAGCCTCCAGGAGTCAATGGAAACACAACTGTGTGTGTGTGAGAGTGTGTCACCAGCTAATGTCCATAAACAGACATGCGTGTGGAGGCAGACACATTTAAAAAATCCTGTATGTTCTGAGTTAAAAGGCAGGTCCTCTGGAGACACTGCAGAGCAGACAGGACGTCCCCCTTCAGACCGACACACAGAGTGTTATTACACCAGGTGTCCCCAGGCGTCCACACCAAAGTTCAGTCTGTAAACCAGTTTCAGCCTGTTTGTTTGTGTGACCTGCAGCCTCTCCTTCATCCAAAGGTGAGTCTCCAATGACTTTATGAGCTGTTTACGGCCTCAGACATGGCAATAAACTGATCACATGTCTGCTTCATCATCATCATCATCACCTCGAACTGCCGCAGACTTCCTGAAAAATCCTTCAGTGACTTATCAAAGTTTTATCAGCAGAGCTGTGCGGAGGTTCACACAACCACACTGACGATCACACGTGTGGTTATCAGACACACACTTACTGGTTCTCCTCCAAGACATCTGGAACAGGAGAGCAGAGGAGGTCTGGACTGGACCACACCAACCTGCATCAACATGCGCACACACATCAAAATGTTACCATAGTGACAGCTCCCAAACATCACAACAAGTTACATTAACCCTCCGCCTCCCATCTATCAGTTCAAAAAGAGGTAATAAGCCGGTGATAAGAGATGATTTGTTGCGATTGATTGAGTGATTATTGATCTGAGCAGGTGACAGGAGTCTCACTGACCTTTAAGGCATGTTGCCACGGCAACCTGCACTCACCTGTTGTTCTTGGTGCTGATTGGACACAGTAAAAGTGTGGGACGTTTCCATTGGACACTCCACTGACTGGAGCTCCGCCTCCAAACACATTCGCTTCTGAAAACAAGCACCTTCATCATCATCATCATCACCTCCCAGAGTTTCCCACATTTTAAACATTTATGTTTTTTCTATCTGAGAAAGACACCTGCAGTCAAGCAACAAGTTATTTGCATAAGGTATTTTGTTAGGTAATTGGGCTTACACCGGGACCGGGGAAACAAATTTCGTTCCACCTCATGTTTCTACATGTGAAATGACAATAAAGCTCCTTGAATCCTTGAGAGACACACACATACGCTTCTGTATTTTAAATCACGGTGGCAGTCGTGGATCAGCGGTTAGGGTGTCGGACCCGTAACCGGTGGATCGCTGGTTCGATTCCCCGTACTGGTGTCCATGGCTGAGGTACCCTTGAGCAAGGTACCTAACCCCCACTGCTCCCCGGGTGCTGCACGCGGTCGCCCACTGCCCCGGGTTTGCTGTGTGTGTGTGCACGTCACTTGGGTGGGTTAAATGCAGAGAACAAATTTCGTTGGAGTGAGTTCCCTCCAATGACAAAATATGTCACTTTAATCTTAATCTTAATCTTAAATCCTGTCACTGCTGCTTATTCTGCTGTCAGGTATTTATTAAGTGTTCATAAAGAATAAATTAGCTGCAGATGCTGTGGGACTTCATTCCTACTCGTTATTACGAGTCGTCTTGTGGTGTGTGGATGTTGTGTGAAACATTGTGATTTTAGTTGTTGACCTCCTTGTGTCAGTGAATCAGTTTGATTCTTTACTGTCATCACAGAGTGAATCCTGCTGCACTCAACGCTAAACACAACTTCAAACTATCATTCTGCGTATTACACATATGAATCTGATTCAAAGACAAACAAACTTCTGCTACGCAAATCAAAAGAGAACCAGTAAGTCGATTAATTATTAAGTCAGTCGACAGAATATAGATTAGCAACAGCTGGTGAAAGTAGCTTGCAAAAGCTCCGGTGATTATCAGTGGAAAACAACCTGCAGGTGGACCACGAGACACCTGGCAACCAGAGTCTTCATCTTCATCATGTCCATGACACACACACACGCGCGCGCGCGCGCTGACTTCGGTAACTTGTGGGGACATTACACAGACTTATACTAACCTTAACAATCAATCGCTAATAATCAGTTAATTGCTTAGAAATGTCAACGAAAAAAAAGTCAACAGCTGTTTTGCAATTTACAAAGTGACTGAAGAGATTGATTGATGATCTGACACACACACACACACACACACACACACTGCTCTCTCACCGGTCTGCAGCTCCACGGATCCAGTTCCGTTTCCAAACTTCTCTTCTTCAGAACGTTAGCACACTGCATGCTAATAGCTAAAGCAGCCCCCGTCTCTTCCGACGCACCGAACACTTCAGTTCAGTTAGCCTGAAAGCTAACCGCCGGCAGTCTTTTAGCCAGTTAGCATTAGCGGATAATCCAGAAACGACTCAATTTGTTCAAACTGCGACCGGAAGTTGTCAGATTCCCGCTAACTATGAAGTGAAGACTTTCGTTAACGGCTAACTGCTACTGTTGTCGACCGACCTTCTGCTGACCGGCAATTTCATGTTTAATGTGCATCAACTACAGTACAATTTCCGGTGCCGGACGAGCCGGGCTCTTCAGATTAAAAGCAGAGTCGCGTTTGTTTTGATCGACGCCATGTTTACATCGTATTTATTTGTTCAATTATAGTTGTTATTATCACGATTGTCATTATTATTTTCTATTGGATAATATATTAATTATAGATCCATACAGTATATTACCCTATGGACAGAGAGAGAAAGACATTTCAAGCACATAAAAATTCCAAGTCAAACAGAGACGCAGATAAAAGTACAGTAAATTTACAGTGTGTAAAATCATAAGATTTTATAATAAAACTGCCTTTTAAATTGTTTAGCGATGCAAAACTGAAAGAATAATTTAAAAAAAACAACTTTTGTGATATTATTTTGAAGTACCGCTCACTGAAGCGGAAGTCTTGATGATAATTTGACTTCTCAAGCCAGACGCTCTTATCACGTTTCCATTTCAAATTGTTTGACATCAGAGCGGAGCAAGTCAGTGGGAGCGAGCACAAACTCTCACGAGATTTGAAGTTCGACTGAAATTATTGTTGCTGTTGTTGACGATAATGATTCAAGTCTTCAGACAGCTTTATTTATGCAACACATTCAACATGAACACAATAAAATGTAAAATAGAAACTTTATCTATATTTCACTTCCTACAAGAAAGAAAACATTTAAACGTTTTAAACAGTAGAGCGAATCCATTTCTTCCTCTTCATAAGAAAAACTAAAAACTACAGGAAGTGCGTTTGGGGCTCCAGTAACTAAAAATGATGAAAATTATACCATTAATATCTAATCTCTCTCTCTTTCTCTACATACACACACACACACACGCACACACACACACACACACATATATATAAAGTACACAGATCAACATAGAGGCTGTTTGTGTGGTAAAAACAGACAGACAGACAGACAGAGGATGGACTGATGCTTTATCTCTCCTGAGAGTCTGTCAAACGAGTGGAAGCTGTTTGAACAAATGGAGCGAGAGAACAAGAAAGAAAGAAGCAAACAAACGACAGAGTGAAGGTCAGAGTGAAAAATACTGTTTATTCTGCAGACTCCACACCTCCGTCACCCCTCCTCCACACCTCCGTCACCCCTCCGTTCACCTCCTTCAGTGAAGAGTGATGGAGAGCTCACGATCCTGACAGAAAACAAAGCTGCAGCTTCAACCTGCAAACTAAATGAATGAGTACAACAAGTACAACAATTATAACTACTATTACTGTAAGTTTAACTTGTTTAGTCACACACACACTCACACACACACTCACACACACACTCACACACACTCACACACACACACACACACACACTCACACACACTTGCACACACTCACACACACACACACACACACACACACACACACACACACACACTCACACACACACACACATACACACACACACACACACACACACACACACACACACACACACACACACACCCTCCTGAGACTTTATGAACATTTTGGCCAAACAGAATTTCTTTATTCTCTCTGGTGAAAACTGACAGAAAATCAATGAAAACCTTCATCTCTCGTCCTCCTCCACCTCCTCTCTGATGATCGACATGGTACTAAAAGACAGGAAGCTGCTGCTCCTAACAAGCATCACGTGGTTACCATGACGACCACAGTCTGTGGCTCTGATTGGTTCAGTGCTCGAGGGAACAACTTCACTCTTTGTTCTTCTTATTTTCTTCTTTTTCTCTGTTTGACTTTGAGGTGAACTCGTTACTGGTCATCGATTTTAGTGTGTGTGTGTGTGTGTGTGTGAGAGAGTGTGTGTATGAGTGTGTGTGTGTGTGTGTGTGTGTGATCTGATCTGAGGTCAGACAGGACAGGATTGAAACTTCACTGATTGTACTTTTACTGAAGTCACATTTTCACTGCATGACTTTAACAGAGTATTATTACAGTGTACTGTGAGTACTCACACTGCAGTACTTCATGCTGCACTGCAGTCACTGAAGTTGCTTGTGCAGCTCTGTGTGGGAGGGCCGTCTGACCTCTGACCCCGCCCCCAGCTGATGACCTCACACTGTAATAGAGGCTTCACAGCTCAGAGCGTCTGCTGACACACACACACACACACACACACACTGTGGTGGGTCTACACATCAGGCTGTGGTTGGTTGGAGGGTAATCAATCATACAGCTGTCAGAGCTGTCAATCAAAGTGACACAAAATATGCACACACACACACAGTAACTGTCAGCTGTCAGTCTCACAGATCAATAAACGTGTTAACGTCTTAAAAGTTAATATTTCATCTGAGTGGTTGCTGAGGGAAACAATTAATGGAAGGACTGAACCTGCAAGTGTGTGTGTGTGTGTGTGTGTGTGTGTGTGTGAGTGAGTGAGTGTATGTGTGTGTGTGTCAGTGTGTGTGTGTGTGTGTGTGTGTGAGTGTGTGTGTGTGTGTGTGTGCGTGAGTGTGTGTGTGAGTGAGTGAGTGTGTGTGTGTGTGAGTGTGTGTGTGTGTGTGTGCGTGAGTGTGTGTGTGAGTGAGTGTGTGTGTGTGTGCGCACATGAGTGTGTGCATATATGAGTGTGTTAAAGTTAATTAGGCCTGACTGAAGTGACTCAGTCAGTTCGATGTCGTGTGTGTGCTGAACTGAGTGCTGGTCTCAGATCCGCACTCAGTTCAGCCTCTCTGTGTCCGTCTGTTGTTGTTGTTGTTTCCATGTTGTTCTCTCTGGACCTTTGGAGTACACATACCTGGGGGTGTGCTTAGACCACAAACTGGACTGGTGCAAGAACGTGGACATGGTCTACAGAAAGGGCCAGAGCCGCCTCTACTTTCTGAGGCGGCTGAGGTCCTTCAACATCTGCAGGACGATGCTGAGGATGTTCTATGAGTCGGTGGTGTCCAGTGCCATCACATATGCTGCTGTCTGCTGGGGCAGCTGCCTGAGGGTGAGGGACACTAACAGACTCAACAGAATCATTAAGAAGGCCAGCCATGTTGTGGGAGAGGAACTGGACTCTCTGACAGTGGTGTCTGAGAGGAGGATGTTGTCCAAAATAAGAACTATACTGGACTTTCCCTCTCACCCTCTCCACAATGTGCTGATGGGCTACAGGAGCTCGTTCAGTCACAGACTCTGACTCCCATGATGCACCACAGAGCGACACAGGAAATCATTCCTGCCTGTCGCCATCAAACTGTTAAACTCAGCACTGTGACCGACACACTCACTCACTTATATATACAATGTATATATTGGTTTTTTTAGACATGTACATACCTGCATTTTAAATTTTCTTAAAAGACTTGAATACACTGTAAATACCTGTACTCTGAGATTTTAGTTTTTGTTTATCCTATCTTTATTTGTTTATCCTATTTTTATACTCCGCAC